>NW_025962432.1:404013-475992 GCF_017589495.1 Alosa alosa
ATAAATTTTTAAATATTAATTAAGTAATATATCATATATATATTATCTATTTCTACAAATTTCATCTTTTTTTTTTATTCATCTTTTTAATTTATTCTAAAATATTTACACTATTGAATAAATTTTTATTGTTAAGATATCAAATATATATAATAATGCTCATCTATATTAATTGATATATTCTATAATACTAATATATCTTAAATATAACTTTATAATTGAAAATACAAATATTATTGTTAATTAATAGAATAATAAATATAGATATAAATTTTTATTGTTACTACATATCTATAATTATTTTATATTAGATTTTATACTATTATACTATATAATCTAAAAATAGTTGAAAAGTAGAAATTTAAATTTAAGAAAAAATATATTTTATGATTAAATAATAATTTATAAATCATTATTAACTTTATAAAAATACACAAATGTTTTTTTATTTTATTATCAAAATATAAAATACATATTTATTTAATTTTTAGATAAATAATATCAATTTTTTATTTATGATTTTTCTTTTTAAAATAGTTTTTATAACAAAAAAAATATAATACTATTGTAATTATAATAAATATTATTATAAATAAAATTCACATTACTTTTATCGACTAAGTATATTTTTTATTTATAATTTTATTTTTATTTTCATTATCACTTATTTTTAAATTTTCATTTTGCTATATTATAGAATTTTTTGATTCTTTATCTTCTTTTTTATTTGGTTCTTTATTTTCTATCATTATAGAGACATTATATGTTATATCAATATTTTCATTATTTAATACTTCTACTTTTTCATAATCTTCATTTTTTATATTTAATTCATACAGAATTTTTTCCATTATTTCATATATTTTATCCATATCAATTTTTAATATATCTAATAAATTATTTAAATCATCTCAATTTTTTATTTTATTATAATTTTCATATATACTTTTTTGAAGAATAAATTTCATTTATATAATATTTATTAAAATTATAAAATTTTCATATATTATTTTCATTTAATACACTATTTTTTATATAAAAAACTAAAGAATTTTCAAATAATATTAATAAAGTTAAATATTGTTGTCCTGGAGATATATATTTTTTCAAAAGTATATTTCATGCTTTCTATACTTTCTTTATAGAATTATAATATCCAGAATTATTATTATTTATAATATTAATAACTCTAAATTTATTATTTTTAATATAATTCTTAGATTTTATTTCCTCTATTATTTTCTTTAATTTTTCATGTCATCCAATATATACATTTATATCATTTATTAATATATTTTTTCTATTATGTTTATGTTTTATTAAAAAAGATATGTTTTTTAAATCATCTTCTGTTTTTTTATTTTCATAATAATCTTCTAACTATTTTCTAACTACTTTTGTTTTATTATTAAATATTAAATCAATAAGTTTATTTGTATATAAAAATATTTTGTTTAATTTATTTTTTAATTTTCTTATAATTTTTTCATAATTAATAATATATATTATCTATTTATATTTATCTAAAATAACAAATCTATTATTTAATAGTTTTAGTATAATTTCTATTATTTTGTTATAATCTTTCTTTTTTATTCTTTTTTTAATAATAAAATCTTCTTTGTATAAAAATAAATAATTTAAAACATGATATGCATTTTTTAAAAATAAACTAAAATTTGTTTCACTATTAAAAAACTTTTCCCCATTTTTTATTAAATCTTCATTGCTTTTTATAATATTTAAAAGTATGTTATTAATATAATAAAAATTATAATAATATTCTATATACTCACATAATATTTTATTATTTTCTTCTTTAATATTCATTGTATTTTTTATTAATCCAAATAATACAAATAACTATATTATATTTTTGATTTTGAACATTAATAATAATTATATATTTTTCGGATATTTAATTTATTTATTTATTATTAATTACAATTTTGATTCTTTTATTTTTTATATATTATATTTGAAATAACACAAACATGGAAAATGATTAGAATATTAATTCGAAAATTTTCTATAAAATAAAAAGCACTTCCTTCGACCCAGAAATGGGAAGAAGGAAGTGAAGGGACCTCCATCAGGAGGATAGTCCTAGTCTAAGCCTGACTAGAAGAATAAAGGAATTGAGACAGATCACTCCTTTATTTTAACTGATAGTAATAAGGGGTTCGAATCTGATCAACCCCTTATTACTACTAATATTTTTAAGACATCAGTTTTAAATGTTTCTAATGGCAGTTCCACCACTAATTACGAGTAGGATCCTCAAAACTCTTGTGCGACCTTTCCTAAATAGGGGGTGGTGGAATCAAGCCCTATAAAACTCTACCCTATGTCATCCTCATATGATGACGGGAAAGGCGCAGTTCGAACCTCCTCCAATAAAAGGAGAAAAACTGATAGGGATAGTGATTAGTCTATCCCCAATCAGCCAGAACACATCCGGCCATGTGGTACTAATCAAAAATCACATGTGGGTGTTGATGTCCGAATATCAACATCCAACTCCGACGTACGTCTTAGACTCCTTGCTAAGATAGAGAACTCATGAGATTAGATGTCTGACATCGAAGCTCGTGAAAATCTATTAAGGCTTGACAAGCTCAGTGGAAGGTATGACATCATTTCAAAGATAAATGATGCCATGACCTCTCTATTAGCCTCTGATGAGATTAAGGCTTTAGATAAGGATAACTTTTCTATAGAAGTTATTAATTATCTAACTTACATCGGTGGTATCATTTACAAGGATATTGTAAATGGTACTAAGTCCAGGTCATCTATTTAGGTTGTTGGTGCGTAGACCAAACCCACCAAGAGATCCTTTGTCAGTGAATTGGGTCGTTATCTCAACTCCTTACAAAAGACACTCAATAAAGTTAAACTCACTAAGAGAGAATCACGCAGACTGAATCATTGGAGGACATTGACCTCCAATGAAGAAGCTGCTGATGATCGTAGTGTGATTTAGCGAGAAATTGAATGTGTAAGGTAGAAGATCCAATCACACTCGAAAAGGGAGCATAGGAAGAACTCTTGTAGGGAATTCTATGCTCAAAACCACCTTTTCGAGACTAAAGAGGGTTTATTTTACCGTACTAACGTACGTCAAGGTAACTTAAAAACTCTTTAGGATGTTAATGAAGAAGAAATTCAGAAGTTAACATTAAAAGTTCTGTTTCAGTAGAATAGATTAAACTAGAATATAGAGTTGTTACAAGATGAGTAATTTATTATCTCCACTGTTATTTGTCAGTGGCATGAATGCAGTGAGTAGAAAAATGAATCTAGCAGCACCTGAAGGGTGAAAATGATAGAATCATTTCCTCTTCATGGATGACATGAAAATCATGTCAGACAGCGCAGAATAGTTAAATAATCTATCCTCTGTATTTATAGAAGAAGCTGCAACTATTGGACTTGTTATTAACAAGGACAAATGTAGCTACTAGACTACTCTTAAAGAAAATCCATCTTTAAATACACGGTGGTAGGCCCTAAAGGATCTACCAATATCCTCCTAGTATAAATATCTAGGCATGTAGGAAAGCCCTACTATATAGGATAAGGCCATTAAAATTCAACTAACCGATGAATATTTTAAAAGAGTGAGGAAGCTTACATTAACTAAACTTAATGGTAGGAATATGGTTAAAGCCATAAATACCTTAGCTGGAAGCCTTTTCTAGTATTCATTCGGTATAGTTAATTGGAATGAGTCGGATCTTAAGAAGATAGATGTTTAGACTAGGAAGATATTAATGGAATGTAAGTTCCATTACCAAACTGCTTCAATAGAGCGGTTGTATTTAAAGAGAAGATTTGGTGGTCGTGGTTTAGTCTCTATTCAATAGAGATGAAATGGTTCTAGTTAGAGACTAGTTCATAAGATTAATTAGGAGATAGAGACATACTAGGATGGAGAAATCCGAAAGGAATTTCTCTTGAGTATGTTATAGGCTATCCCTAAGAAAACTTATGAAATATCTCAATGGTATCAACCTCAACCTTTATAGTAGTATAGTCAAGGTGTAATGTAGAAAATAGAGTACTTAAGGGAGGTAGCCTTATCGGCTGCTAATGATTTTAAGACGTCTATAGGATACTTACATCAACCGAAAAATGGTCCTAGGGAAGAGGCTTTAATAACCCTTGCTTAGGATACATTAGGTAAACGACTATACTAGAAAAGGTGTAATTGTAGTAATCATCCTCAAACCATAGAGGCGATTGCTGTCAGATGCACCGCTCGTACAGGAAATCAGTATAAGAAGAGGCATAATGATGTTGCTAGATTAATTCATTTTAATCTAGCAAAGAAATATCATCTTGCAACTGCTCGTACTGAATTTGATCATTATCCGGAATCTGTCCTATAGTCAGTGAATGGTAATGTGAAAATATTATGAGATACACCTATTTAGACTGATAAGAGATTATCAGATGAATAGTTTATATCACATAATGTTCCTGATATTGTAGTCCTGGATAAGAGTAAGAAAACGTGCTGAATCATTGAGATTACGGTCTGTAGTGATAGGTACGTTGCCTTAAAGGAAAGAGCTAAAAAAGAGGTACCTTCCATTGGCAACTGAGCTGGGTCTACTCTGAGATGTGAAGACTATTGTTGTTCCAGTAGCTATAGGTGCCTTTGGCGCTGTTACAAAGAACTTCAATCGTCTGATTTCAGAGGTCATACCTGCCAACATAGGCAAGTAGGTGGTCCACAGAGCAATCCGTGGAACATTAGATATCGTCTGGCGGAGTAAAGGTGCATAAGGCGGCCATTAGAAACATTAAATAATTTAATTTTTAAAAATTAAAAATAAAAATATATATATATTTGAAATTATTTATATTTAAATTAAATTCATAGAAAAGTTTTGATTAGACATATATTTATTGATATGATAATAAGAAAATATCAATATATCAATAAAATTTAAATATATTAAATTATATTTAGATAAAAATTAAAAAATATTTTTTATATAATAAAATGATATATAAAATAATAAATAATGAAAAATATGACAATTTATTAATTATATTAATAAAAAATTATTAGATAATAAGTTATTAAAGTATAAAATTATATACTTATTAATAGTTAGTAGTTACAATAAATATTATTAGTAACTGTATTAAAATAAGATTTATAGAAAAAATATATTAAATTATCTTATATAATATATATTTAGATCTTAAATATTAAAAAAGAATATTAGATCTAATATATATATATATATTAATAAAAATTTATTTTAAAAAGTTTATTATACAAAAACAGGAAGTTATTATATATTCTGATAATAGAATTCTAATAAACAATTTATAAAGAAATAAAAAATTGATTCTATTTTATTTTAATAATTTTAATTTAAGAAAAAATATCAATATTATAATATAATTATGATAAATCATATATAAATAATAAATAGAAACAGTTTAATTTAATTAATATTATAATAGATTACATTTATTATGTAATATTATCAAATATATAATTGCTATCTTTTATTTTTTTATTATATATAAAATTTAGAATAATTTTTATATATAATAACAATATAAATAGTTGTAATATATTAAATAAATAATTTTATAAGATTTTTAAGAAATAATTAGCATAAAAATAACAATAGAGTAATAGATATATAATAATTATATTTATACATCTATCTATAATAAACACAAATTAATACAAAAGATATAAAAATAAATAAATCTGCTATTATAAAAAGATATAAAATATATGTATTCTAAAAATAAATAAATATTATTTTTCTATTCTATTATATATATAATTATTTATTTTATTTTTCTTAAATTTAATTTTATTATATTGTTTCGGTGTTTAATAATTATTAATATAATATTATATAACTAAATTGAATATATTCTTTATTAATTAAGTAAAATAAAAAAAGAATTATTTATTTAAGGACAAAAGTTTTTTTTATTTTTAAAACTATTTTGGAATCAATAAAATCATAATATTTTATTGAAAAATATGTGTGTATCATAAAAATTATGGATAAAGACATTATAAATCCTATAAAATAATAAAAAAATCCATATATCTATATTCATAAAAAATAAAATTTTTTAATATCTATTGCTGTATCCATAATTTTTATTTCTTCTATTTCTATATTTAATCACTCTTCAGATATTAACTATATAAAATCATTTCTTTTTAAAGTCATATCAAATAATGTAAATAACATAGGCTCATCATCTATTTTTGTAGATAAAATTATTTTTATTTCTCCCATACTAAATATTAGTTTTTCATTTTCTCCATCTTTTAATACATATGACTAAAATAATTCTTTTTTCTCATATTTTATTTTTTGACTAAAATGTATTCCAGTATTATCAATTGTTAATTGTATGAGAGCAACAGGAAATTCATTCTATTCTCTATTTGTAATTATTTCAATAAAATCATCTTCTAATTTATAAGGTCAACTATCTAATCTACATTTAAAAGTTAAATTATCTATTTTAGGTAATAATACATATCCATTTTCATAACCACTTGTCATTTTATTTAATAAATAATATATTTCCTAATAACCTAACATGTCTTTATTAAATTTCTAGTATTTATTTTCTATTACCGTAATAAAAATATTTTTCTATACTTCTATCTAAACACCTTTAAATAAATTATTTTCTGCTTTTTTTACATATTCATGTTCAATATATATTTTATCATATTTTATATATGGTCCCTTTAAAATACTACTGTATATATCACTTCTTTTTCTATATTCTAATGAAAGTATAGTTGTATATTCCTAATCAAAATCTATACTAAAAGATAATTCAGATTTATAATAAATTCTATATAATGGATTTTTATATCATTTATAAATTTTATCTAATAATTTTTTATTTTCTAATAATTTATTATTTATTTTATTTTCTAATATATTAAATCCATCTAATGTAGTTAAAGAATCGCTATAATCAATTTTTATAAAAGTTGTTTTATCTAATAATTTCTATACTAAATAAAATAATTCTTTACCTTTATATAATAATTCTACTTCATTATTAGTATATTCTCATATTTTTTCTTTTTCTTTTTTCTATTCATTTTTTGAATCATTATCACGTGTTTCATTTTTATTTTCCGTCTTATCCTTAATATTCTAAACAAATTTTATTTGATTTATTTTCTTTTGTCCTAATAAAAATTCTTTTAATATTCCTCTTGTTTTTATTATATGTATAGGAGAATACATAAAAATTTTTATTTCTTTATTTGATGTTCTTCCAATATTTTCCCTATCTATATCTATTTTTTCTCCTTTTCATCCCATTATATATGTAATTTCTTGATGTAATTTATCATATGATGCTGATATAGATTCCGGTAGCTAATACATTACAAAAAAATCCTTAAAATCAGGAGTATTATCACTTCATCATAATTCATCCGTCTTTTTTCTTTTTGCTTCTTCCTCCTTTCATGGTTTCATACCTTCATATGGCTGTACTGTATTTGGTCTAAAACTTTCTCATGTTTCATGTGGATTCTATGATAAATCTATATTTTTTTTATAATAATAATGTCCTAATCTTATCGGAAATTCTAAATTATCTATAATTTCATCTATTTTTTCCCCATTACCTGCTCTTGCTATAAAATCATATGTATACTACTAATATTTTTTAGACTAAGTCTATCTTAAAATATATAAAATTTGTCTAGATGACATAAAAACAATAGTAGCATCATCTAATATTTTAGTTATTTTTTCATATCCTATTTTATATTCTTTATCTTCTTCATTTAAATTATACTTTAAATTTCAATAATGTTTCTATGCGAATTCAAAATCTCCAACTCCATTATCTGGATTATATGTTTTGATCTAATTTACATTACTAACAGTTCCTGTCATATATTTATCTTTATCTATACCGTTTAAAAATTCTTCCATTTTTTTCTTTGATACATTTCTAATTAAATAATAATTAGCTATAAGCTCATTTTTCATATCAATATTTTCTGTACTTATATAAGCAGTTACATATCTTATACATCTACGCATTATTTCATTATCAATGGGATCTTTTAACATTATAAATTGAGATCCTTGTCCCGCTACATTTTTATATGGAATTTTTTCTAAAAATATCTCTGGCCCCATTCCTCCATTCATAATATCCATATCATCATTATCTGATGCGATATAATCCTCTACTTTTATATCATGAACACTTGGATTCTATAAAGTTCTTATTATTAAGTATATTATTGTTAATAATTTCATTTTGTGTTATAATTTTGTGCGCAAAATACATTAATTAAAAGATATAAAAATAAAATCAACAATAAAAAATAAAGTATATAAAAATAAAAATAAATTTACTTAATTTAATTTAAATTATTTTTTATTTTTTTATATCTTTATAAAAATATCAAAAATTAAAAATATGCAAGAACAACAAGATAAAAAATATATTAGAATAGTATTATCAGAAATATGTCAACAATTACAAAATTTTATAAAAACATGTTTTGGTCCAAGTGGTTAGTATAAAATGATATCTGATGGAGCATTAGATATATCTTTAAGTAAAGATGGTTATTCTTTACTTAAAAATATGCAAATAATTAATCCAATAGCTACAACAATAATAAGAGTATCTCTTTCTATTTATGATTCTTGTCAAGATTCTACTATATCTGTATTATTGTTATTATCAGAAATTTTAATAAAATCAAATAGAATAATATAGGAACAAAACGTACATCCATGGGATATATTAAAAGGAATAGAAAAAGCAAAAGAAAATATAATAAAATATATAAATATTACAAAATTAAAACCAAAAGATGAAGAAACAACTATATTATCATTAATAAGAAATGCATTAAATACTAAAATTTTATATAATAAAGAGTTAGTTAATCACTTAACAATTATTATTAAAGAATGTTATGAAATTATTAAAACAAATAAAGAAATAGATTTAAAATTATTAGAATTTATTAAAATAAAGACAGATAATGATTTAGATACAAAATTAATTAAAGGTATAGTTCTTGATCATGGATTTAGACATCCTTTATCTCAAAAAAGATATGAAGATGTTTTTATATTATATTGTAATATAGGATTTGAATTTGAAAAATCAGAAATTAATTCAAATTTTTCATATAGTAATGCAGAAGAAAAGAAAAAATTAGTAGAAAGTGAAAAAATACATTTATATAATAAATTAAATAAAATAATAGAATTAAAAAAGAAAATTAATAAAAATTTAATAGTTATTACATAGGGAGGTATGGATCCTGAAGCATTAGATATTTTATATAAAAATGGTATAGGAGGTATTAGAAGAGCTAAAAGAAGAAATTTAGAAAGATTTTCTATGATATTAGGTGGAAAACCTATACATAATATAGATGAAATTTCAATAGATTGTTTAGGGCATGCTGATCTAGTTTATGAATATGAATTGAATGATGATGTATATGTATTTATAGAAGGTGTTAAAAATCCAAAGACATGTACATTTGTTATTAAAGGACCTAATAGAATAATTAGAGAAATTGTTATGAATAGTATTAAAAAATCATTATATACTCTAAGAAATTGAATATAGGATGATAAATATGTATTACCTGGTTGTTGTAGTTTTGAATTAGGTTGTTATAATTATTTACAAGAACAAGAAGAAAATATTTATGATCAAAATATATATGGATATCAAATAATGAAAGAATCGTTGTTGTTATTTCCAAAATTAATATTGCAAAATTCTGGTTTTAGTCTTCTTAATTCTATACCTAAATTAATAAGAATAAATAAAGACAATAAGAAATATGGTATTGATTGTTTTAATGAAGATCAATATTTTATAGATGTTATAAAAGAAAATTATTATGATAATGTTAGAAGTAAAGAAGATTTATATAATATGGCAATATATTTTACTCAAGAATTACTTATAGTAGATAAAATCATAATAGTCAAAAACGATAAAAAATAATTAATTTTTTTATAAAAAAATTTTAAATTTCTGTAATGAATATTTTAATATATTTTTTCTTTTTTATACATGTCTGAAATCTATCTTCTAATAATAATATATTAATTTCTAGTTATAATAGTATAATAGAAGAAAATTTATAGTGTGATGAATTACTATATATAATACAAGATTTTATTGATTCTATTAATGATATATATCAAGTAAATATGATAATACAATAGAAAAATATAGAATTACAATTAAATAATTTATCAAAAGAATTAATAAAATATGATAGTCTTTTATCTAATCTTAATTAGAATATAACAGATATTATAAATAGAAGTAAAAATGTATTATCAAATGAACAATATAAAAATATTAATATATGTTGAAAAAAAAAATTAAAATATTTTATATCTATAATAAGAAATTTTATAATATCATTAGATGAAAACAATTTATATATTAAAAGAGACAAAATTAAAAAATTTTTAAAAAAAATAAATAGAAAATATTATTATATTTGTTATTAAATAAATAAACTTAAAATTAATTTTTATATAAATTTTATAAAAATGGGTGATATTGTATTTTTTACTTTAAATGAAAAATTTAAAGAAGAAATGAAGAGATAGAATAAAAAATATAAAATAATGTATATAAATAAAAAATTTAATATATCTTTTGTTCCAGAAAACTATCATGCAATATGTATTTTTGTTTCTGATATTATATCTGATGAAGATATAGAAAAATTAAAAAGTAAAAATTATAAACATGTTTTATTAGCATCTGCAGGATTTAATAATATAAATATAGAATTATGTAAAAAATTTAATATAAAAGTAAGTAGAGTTCCATCATATAGTCCAATATCTATAGCAGAATATGTTTTTGGTATTTCTTATACAATAAATAGAAATTTTTTCTTAATAAATAAACAAATAAAAAATAGAAATTTTACATAGAGTAATTTACTATCTACTGTAATTTTTAATAATTTTACTGTGGGAATTATAGGTACTGGAATTATAGGTAGTAATGTATCTAATTTATTTTCTAGAATGGGATGTAAAATAATATGTTATGATAAGAATAAAAAAGAAAATTATAATTATGTAGAGTTAGATTATTTATTAGAAAATTCTGATATAATAACATTACATATTAATTTATGTGAAGAAACAAAAAATTTTTTTAATGAAGAAAAGATAATTAAAATTAGAAATAATACGATATTAATTAATAGTTCTAGATCAGAAATAATAGATAATGAAGCATTATTAAAATATATTAAAAAATTTAAAGGCGTGGCTTTAGATGTATTTCCAGATGATAATAAAATGTTATTTGAAGAAAATGTTGAAATAAAAAATGATACATTAAAAAAATTATTAGAACAAGAGAATGTAATAATAACCCCACATATAGCATATTATACAAAAGATAGTTTAAAAAATATAATAGATACAGTGCTAAAAAATTATGAATTGTTTATACATAATATGGAAAATAAAAATTATTTATATTAATTTTTATTTTTATCTATTTTATATTTCTTTATATAATTTAATAATGTTGATGTTTTGAAATTTATTTTATTAAATATATTTCAAAATATTTCATCTTCTATTATCATATTTATACTAGATAATGCAGATAAAATTTCAGATTGTTTTTATTATAAGTTTTTTTTTCTAAATATTATTATTAAAGTAAAAGAAACTCTAAATAATATTTTAATACCTTTATATAAAAACAAAACTCATACTTTATTTAATATATTAATTTTTAATATATTTGTAAATAAAGGTATTATTCATTTCGGTAAAAAATATATAGGATCTATTTTATTTTTTTCTAAAAAAACATATGTTTTATAATTGTAATATTTAATCATTTTTTTAAAAATTCATTTGAATTCATTAATTTTTTCATATATATTAATATATAATTCCTTTATTTTATATTTATCTTCTTTGTCATTTATTAAACTATAAAATATAAATAAAGAAGTATTATATGAAAAATTTTGAAGTAAAAATGCAAATATAAAATTCATTCCCTATAAATATCCTATATTTTTAAATAAAAAACAAGAAAAATGATGTAAAATATTTTTTAATATAGTTTCATCATTTTTATAAAAGATCCATGTGTTGAATATGTTCTTTTTATATCTTTATTTATTTCTTCTAAAATTTTACAATTAATATTTTTACAATGACTCTATTCAAATATTTCTATTTTATTATTTAAAATATCTGTTATTAAATATATACAAATATTTTCTAACATTTTTTCTGGAATATTATATTTATATAATATATGATGTAATCTAGTTTTAGATATTTTTTTAGAATTAATAAATTTATTCCATACATTATAATTTTTTTACATTATTAATTTTGTTATTATTTTTATTTTCATAAATTTATTTATGAAGTTAATTAGTTAACACACAAAAATTAAAAATATAATATAAATATTTTTTAATTTAATATTTAAATAAATAAAATTTTCAATAAATAAAATAAGCTTCTTTATTTATAAAATTAAAAATATTGATTAATAAAAACACAAAATTATGTTTAAGAATATTGCTCCATTTTTATATAGTAATTACTATAAAGCCGATAAAGTTATAAATTATAAAGAAATAAAGAATTTTGATATATTTTTAAAATTAAAAAAAGTATCAGTAAATGATAAATTTATTAAAAATATAAAATAGACATTAACATATGATAAACTACATGATGATTTATTGGGATCATATTTATTTAAAAGATTTTTACATACTATTAGAGGATTAGAAAAAATTAATTTTTGTAAAGATGTAGAAGAATATGTAAAAATTAATAATAGTGAAATTTTATATAGATGTGCTAAATTAATATATAAAAGATATTTTTCAAAAAAAAGTACATATTATTTAGTTTCCAATTCTGTTTTTAAAAATAATCCATTAAATAAATTTATAGAATTTACTAAGAATTTAGCAATATTGAAAGATAATGAAATAAATGATAAAGATGAATTATTTGACGAGAATTTATTAGATAAAGAAAAAGGAAAAGAATGAAAAATAAAAGAAAAAGAAACAAATAACTATAAAGATGGTATGGTTTTCATGTTACCTAATAAAAAAACAGATGTAGAATCTATAAAAAGTATTAATAATTTAGGAGTATATTCTGAAATAATAAATAATATAAAAGATAAATTATATTGTCGTAATATTACACATAATTTATTTAAAAAGGCCTATAAATTAATAAATTCGGATTTAAAAGGAGATATATTTTTTAGATTTATGGAATCTGTTTATTTTTTATAGTATACAAGATTTAAAAAATTAGAATCTTTAAAAGTTGATATAAAATCATTTGTTCCTTTAAAATTAATAGGTAAAGGTGCATATGGAATAGTTAGAGTATGTATAAAAAAAGATACAGGTACTTTATATGCATTAAAAAGTATATCTAAAAAAAGAATTTCACAAAATAAATCATATAAAAATATAATGGATGAAAGAAATTTATGATCTATTGTTAATAGTTCATTTATAGTTTCATTAAAATATACATTTTATGATAAACATAATGTTTATTTTGTAATGGATTTAATGTGCGGTGGTGATTTAAAATATCATTTATGTAAATCTGTTTATTTTGAAGAATCTTAGGCTAGATTTTATGCTGCTCGTATTTTGTTAGGGTTAAAATATTTACATAATCATAATATAATATATAGAGATTTAAAATTAGAAAATATATTAATTGATTCTGATGGTAATTGTAAAATATCTGATTTAGGATTATCTGTATAGATGCAAAAAAATAAAATGTCTGTAATAGGATATTGCGGAACACCCGGATATATTGCTCCAGAAATAATAAAAAATTAGTTTTATGATAATAGAGTTGATTTTTTTGCATTAGGAGTTATTATATATAGAATGCTATCAGGTAAAAAACCATTTGAAATAAAAAATTTAAGTAATAATATTATATATAAAACAACAAATGATATTATATTTAGTAATAATATTGATAGAAATGTTGTTTTATATGATCCTGTTTTTCCAAAAGCTTTATTTACTAATAGCGCTGTTTCATTATTAAAGGGATTATTAGAAAAAGATCCTAAAAAAAGATTAGGAAGTAAAGGAGGTAGTGAAGAAATAATGAAACATGAATGATTTTCTTCATTTGATTTTGTAGGATTAGAATATGGATTAAAGAAAATTTCACCAGAATTATTACCTGATTTAGAGGAAATATCTACATAGAAACATTATATAAATGAAAAACAAGAAATAAAAAATACAAAAATTCCAACTGATTTTAATTGAAAAATAAAAGGATTTACATATATACCTCCTTCTTCATATCAATTAGAAATAATTTCTTTATTAGAAAAAATAAAGAAAGAATCCATTTTTGGTACAATGGCATTAAAAGAAAAATATTTTAAATATGTAACTGGAATATATGAAACAGAATCAAGTGATTCAGAAAAAAATAAAGGATTATGAAATAGATTTAAATCACTATTTATCACTAGAAATTAATAAAAAAATAATATTTAATTTAAATTCTATATATTATTATATTATTATGAATTACATTTATAAATAATTTTAAATTTATTGTTTTCTTTGATATATAATATAAAATTATTATTATATGTTTTAATTTTTATGATATTTTCATTGTTATTTATCTAATATAATAGTTTCTATTTATTCTAATAACATAACAATAATTTATTGTTTTTATTAATTATATAATGCAATATATTATTATAATAATAAAATTCTAAAAAATTCTAATTTATTTTAATATTTGTATTATTATGAAATATTAAATTATGTATAATATATTCATTAGTAGTATTATTTTTAAATATAATATTATTATCTTGTTTTTATTATATGTATATATATTTCTATCACATATTTTTATAAAATTATTTATTTCTATATTAAATAAATTATTTTCTTTTGAATATATACTATTTATAATATTATTATTATATTCTATATTAAATTTATATTTATTTTTTAATAAAAGCTATTCTAAAAAATTTAAAATTTTATATCTATTCATAGGTAATAAAGTATTATCTTCTTCTATAAAAGATAAATTAAACTATTCTAATTCTTTATTTAATCATGAATAAAAATATTTTATATTTTCATTATATTTATTAAAAAATATTAATAAATTAGATAATTCTAATACACATTCTTTTATATATTTATCTATTCATTTATTCTAATTATTCTAATTTTCTAATTTTCATTATATAGTTTATATAATTTATCATATAAACTATATAATTCTAATATTTCAATATGTAATACTTCTTGTCTTTTTTTATTAACTCTATAACTTAATTTTATTTTATTTTTATTAGAAAAATCATTTTTAAAAAATTCCTATATTTCTTCTACATATAAATTTTTTAAAATATAAGATTGTAAAATAAAAAAAATATTTTCATTATCATTAATATTATCAATATATTTTGAAATATTATTAAAAAGAAAATTCATTATAAATAATTTTTTGTATTTTATTTAAATTTTCTTTTATATTAAATATATTATTTTTTAATTTATTTATTAAAAAAATAAAATCTAAAAAATTTACTTCATATCCTAATTCTATTTTATTATCTAATATCTATTTACAATTATATTTTCAAATACTATAATAATTTTCATTTTCTAATAATATATTAAATATATATTTATCTGATCAATATATATTATAAACATTATATTTTAACTATAATTTAAATATTTCATAACAATCAGCAAATAAATATAAATAATTATTAGATGTTAATATAAGATAAATTTGTATATTATCTATTTTTTTCTATCTAATTTTTAAAATATTAGATATTTTAATATTATTTATAAATTCTAAATGTATATTATATATTTCTAAACTATTCTATGTAATTATTAATATATTATCTACATTATTATTAAAATATATTTTTTTAATTTCGTATCTAAATTTTTTTAAAGAATATATTTCTGGTTTCTATATATTATTTCATATTTCTATTTCCATATTTTCTTTAAGAATACCTAACACATTTTTATCAATATTATATATATGTTTAATATCATTTTTATTAATAAAAAAGTTTTTTATTTTTAACATATTTATAATATAAAAAAATAAACACAAAAATTATATAATAAAATGAAATTAAATAATATATATATTTTATATTTTATTATATAATTTTAAGGCACGATGACTGAGTGGTTAAGGTGTTAGTCTTGAAAACTAATGGGGAAACCCGCGTAGGTTCGAATCCTGCTTGTGTCGTTTTTTTGAAATAAAATTATTCTTAATTTAAAATAAATAAATTAAACAACATTAAATATTAAAAAATAAATATTAAAATAAAAAATAAATAAAAAATAAAAAATATTTGTATAAATACTACACAAAAATATTATAATGAAATGTAATAATTGTTATGAAGATATATCACAAGATTAGGATATATAGTCGAATTGTTTAGTATGTTATAATTGTGGTACAGTTGTAAATGATAAAATATTTGATTCTAATATACAATTTACAGAATTTAATAATAATGAACATGTTTTAGTAGGAAAAATAATTGATTCTTAGATGCCATAGATGTATATGTCTTCTTCTAATAATAATACAACTAAAATATATACCTGTGATAGTAAAAAAATTATAATGTTATAGTATAGAAAATATTTAAATAAATTATAGATATTATTAGGTTTAGATGATAAAATAAAAGAATCTTGTAAATTATTATTACAATTGGTATTATAGCATAGAATAAATTATGGAATAAATTCATTAAATATGACCGTAGCATGTTTATATTTAACATGTAGAAGAAATAAAACTCCACATATACTTATAGATTTTGTTAATATAATTAAAGTTAATCTATCTAAAATTTATAAAATATGTTAGAAAGTAATAAAAGAATTATGCTTAACAATTCCTTTAATAGATCCATGCACATTAATTCCTAGATTTATTTCTTAGTTAAATATAGAAGATAAAGATAAAATATTGGAAATAACTTTAACTACTGGTAAATTAATAAAATTAATCAAAAAAGATGGAATATCAACAGGTAGAATACCAAATGGTTTATGTGGAGCAGCAATATATATTTCATGTTTTATACATGGTATTTATCCAAGTATAGAAAAAATAATGTAGATTAGTAAAACATGTCCAAATACTATATTTAAAAGATTAATAGAAATATCAAAAACAAAATTAGGAGATATTACAGTTATTGAATTTAATAATGCATATGATATACTATATAATACATATGAAAATACATTACCACCATCATATAATAATAAAATTAAAAATATTGTCTCTTTGTTATCAGAACAAATAGAAAATTTAAAAGAAATATATAAATTAAATGAAAGTGAAATAAATAAAAATGAATATTTAATTAAAATTAAAAGAAATAATTTATATGAAGAAAAAGAGATAAATATTGATGAATTAATATTAGATAAATAGGAAACAGAATTGAAAACTCTTTAGTGAAATAAAATACATTATGATTGAATAGAAAATGAAAAATAGAAATCTATGTTAAATAATAAAATTAATGTAGAAAATAAAAGATAGAAAGTAATAAAATCAACTGAAAATTTAAATATTGTTGATACTTTATATCAAAATTTAAAAAGAAAAAATAGTAAAATTAATTATGAAGCATTATAGATATTATTTAATAAAGATGAAATAATGAATAGTATAATAGAATAGAATAAAGAAATATAAAAAAAATAATTAAAATAAACTAAATTATTTATTTATTTTTTCATTGTTTAAATAATATATCATCAATATTTTTTGATTTTATTTCTATTTCTTTTTTATTATATCTATTATTATATTTATTCTCATTGTTTTTATTTTCTATTATAATATTATTAGTTTTTAATTCATATAATTTTTTCATATTATTCTATTCTATACATTCATTAACTAACTATTCATTTTCATCTTTTTTACTATCTATCATATCATCTAAAAATGAATCACTTATTTCATTTTCTATAATTTCTTCCTCTTCTACTATATCAATAAAGTTATATTCATTTTTTAAAAATATTAATTCATTCTATCTATTTATTGTTAATGAATTAATAAGATTCTATAATTCATCTTTATTTATTTTTGTTTTCTATAAAAAATCAATAAATACTTCTTTATCTTCCTCTAAATGTATTTCATCTACTATAAATTTTTTCATAATTTTTTAAAATTTTAATATTTATAAAAATAATTTTTAAATAAATATTTAGTTATTCAATATCATCTAATGCATCATAAAATACTTTTTTCTCTTTTCCTATTCTAGATAATAAACTTTTTCTTTTTACTGATTTCTATTTTATATTTTCTTTATTTTCATCAATTATTGTAATATCTATTTCTTTATCTTGTTCACTAATATTATTAATATTAGTTTCAGATAATTCATTATCACTACTACTTATAGTAATATCTTTTTTCTTTTTTAATTTATTTTTTACTATTTTCTACTTTTTATTTATTTTAGTATTGTTTTCATCTTCTTTTATTTTTTCTTTAATTTCTTTATTAGATTTAGGTTTATTTATTTTAGTATTGTTTTCATCTTTTTTCATTCTTGGTTTTTTAATTTTTGTATTTTCTTGAATTATTTTAATTTTCATTTGTTTACCTCTATTACTTTCATCTTCACTTAATATTTTTTCATATTCTTCTAATAATTTATCTAAATCATCTAACCAAAATTCTTTAATAGTTTTATTTTTTATTATATTTAATTCTTTTTTCATATTAGATATTTTTTTCTTTAATTCTTCTATTTTTTCATATGTTAAACTTCATAATTTCATATTTAGTAAATAATTATATCCTTTTCCTTCTCCTTCATCTATTTCTAATAAATTAAAAGATTTAATCTATTTAAATATATCATCTTTTTTTCTATTATTAACAATAATTTTTTCTTCTATAACTAAAATTATAAACTAACAAATAGAATCTAATTTTTTAATTTCATTTTCTATATTATATATTAATTTTTCTTTTCTTTTTTCATAATAAAATAATCTTATATCATAAAAATCATTTAATATCTATCTAACATTTTCATATACTTTAATTTCATATCCATTTCTTATAGTAGCTAACTATAAATTTAAAGATAAACTAAGTTTTAATTCTTTATATTGATTTTCTTCTGATATTTTACTAAAATACATATTATATTCTTCACTTAATCTTAATTCATATCTTATTAATTCTTCTGTATGACTTTGTATTATATCTAATATTTTACCCTACTATACAAACTTATCTAATCCTTCTTTAACTTGTGATGTTGTTCTTTTAATAGGTATTTCGGTGATATATATTTTTTTATGATAATAATCATGTTTAAATTCTCCATAAACTATATAAGTATTAGAATCTTTAAACCCTATAGTACCCTAAAATTTTCTATATCATGGATGAATATCTTTTGTTTCTTTAGATTCTAATTTATTTTTTATATACTATATTAAATCTTTTAAATTATAATTAGGTATAAATGTTCTTCATCCTGTACCTATTCCATCTGCTCCATTTAATAATAGAGTTGGTATAACAGGTATTAAAAATTTAGGTTCTATAATCTAACCATCATCTTCCTATTGTTCTAATAAATCCATATCATCTTTATTAAATATAAATTTTGTTATATTACTTAACATAGTATGTATATATCTAGGAGATGCGGAATCTTTACCTCCTTCATGTCTTGTACCAAACTAACCTGCTGGATATAGAAAATTAATATTATTGGATCCAGTAAAATCTTGAGCCATTGTAATTATTGAATTCTACATACTAACATCTCCATGATGATAAGATGTAAACGATGAAACAACTGAACCTAATGTAGAAAGTTTTACTTCTTTAACAATATTCTATTTTAACATAGTATATAGTATTTTTCTCTATACAGGTTTAAATCCATCTATATATGAAGGTATTGTTCTTATATTATTATTTAATGAAAATAATATTAATTCTTCATCTATAAATGATTTATATCTTACAGTTGATTTAGATAAATCTATAAACAAATCTTCTCTATATAAAGTAGTAAGTCATTCTCTTCTTTCTTTAGCTTGTTTTTTATCAAATGCCATAATAATTTTATCTTCATCTTCCTAATTTTCTCATATAAATTCTTTTAAAAATCGATCTAAATTTTTAAAATATTCTTTACCTTCTGCAGTAGTAGATGTACCTAATCCTTTATAGTATTTTTGTATTCATTTTTTTCTTTCTTCTACTGGCATACTATTTATAAATTCTTTATACTATACTAATGTAAAAAATTCTTTTTTTATTTTCTACTTAGTACACACTACTATAGGTGTAATAAGTTGATATAAAAATTTTCCTCTTTTTAATAATGAAGACCAAAAATACTATATAAAATTTATTACAAGACCTTTAATATGACTACCGTCATGATCCTAATCTGCCATTATAATAATTTTACCATATCTCAAAGTTTTATATTCTTTTTCATTACTGTAATCGATTCCAGTTCTTAAATTTAAAATTTTTTTAATATTTTCTATTTCTTGATTATTTAATAAATCTTTAGTACTAACTTCTCTAACATTTAATAATTTACCTTTTAATGGAAATACTCCATAATATGAATGACCTACAATAGATAAACCAGCCATAGCTAATGCTTTTGCTGAATCTCCTTCTGTTAAAATAAGAGAACATAAATAAGAATTTTTTGTTCCTGCCTAATGTGCATCTTCTAATTTAGGCACAGAAATAAATTTTCTATTCTAAGTATTTTTTTTATCAGAATCTTCTAATACTTTCTATTCTCTATATTCTAAATACTTTCTAATATTTTCTATAATAGGAGATGCAATAATTTCTTTAATTAATTTTTCAGGTAATTCACAAAAAGAACCAAAATCTGCTGAATTAGTTGATAATACTTCTTTAGTTTGAGATTTAAATGCTGGATTTTCTATTAAACAATTAACAAAAATAAAGATATGATTTTTAATATATTGTTTTTTTATTTCAGCTTTTTTAATTTTTTTATTTAAATATTCTGTTATTTTATTTATTAATTGATTACCTATATAATCTACGTGTTTTCCACCTTTAATAGTTCATATTGAATTAACAAAAGATACTTGTTGGAAATGTCCATCAGAAGCTGCAATACCAACTTCTCATCTATTATTTTTATAATAAAATTTAGGAGTATCTTCTTTTAGATACATTTTAATATATTGATTAAAATTCTAATGTTCTAATAAATTATTATTAAAATATATTTTACAACTATTATCGGTAACACCTGCTAAATCCAATATTCTTTTTAAAATTATTAATAAAATATCTGGTGTAAAATTTTCTAAAGAAAATCTTTCAAAATCTGGTCAAAATGTAACTTTTGTATAATTAGATTTATTATCAGATTTTTCAATAAGAGCTTCATTTGATTTTGACATATTCTATTCTCATATCTATTTATAATATTTTTTATCTAATTTATTGTTTATTTCTATTTGAAATTTTTTAGAAAATATATTTGTTAATTTTGCACCATATCCATTACGTCCACCTGTTACTTTTTTCTCTTGATCATTATAATTTGAAGATGTTAATAAAAATCCAAATATCAATTCTGGTATGTAAATATTTTCTTTTTTATGAATTTTTATAGGAATTGATTTACCATCATTTTCTATAGATATATATTTCTCTGATACATTTAAATTAATTTTAATATATGACATTGATTTATCTCGTTGTTTATTATCTGCAGCATTTACTAATATTTCATCAAATATTTTAATAAACGCAGGAGGAAAATTAACTTGTTTTTTAATCATTTTTATATCTTTAAACTATATTTCATTAATATCTTCTATTGTTTTTAGAGTTATAGTAGGTATATATGTTTCAATATCTTCTGGTATCACAGAACCTACATATGAATCTGGTCTTAATAATACATGTTCTATAGGTGTTTTTCTTTGATAAATACTATCATAACTTTTATTAAGTTTACTCATATTTTATGTTTATTTATTTATGATATTTTTATTAAAAAAATAATTTTGAATTATTAAATTAATTTATAAATTTTTTATTATTTAAATTATAAAATAATTTTAGATTATAAAATTTAACTTAATTAAGATTAAATTTTAATTTATTTTTTTATATTTTATAAAAAAGAGTTTAATCATATTTAATTAAATATGATAAACTCTCTCCTTTTTACAAAATTTCACAAAGAAATTATAATTTATAAAAAGTTTTCTATTTTATCATAATATTCTTTTTTTAATTTGCAAGAATATAAAAAACCAAATTGTTAATTTTAAACATATCAGGTTAGGGTTATTTTAAAAACATTGACTTTACCAATGTTAATTTATATTTATTAAATTTATATATATATAAATTATTATTTTAAAAAATATAATATTATTTTTATTTTTAAAAATTTATTAAACTAATATTTTTTATTTATTTTAATTAATTTTTAATTTTTAAATTTTATTAATACTTATATATATTTGTATTTTCCATAATAAATTTTATTTTTAATAAAAAAATTATTATAATAAAAATATCAAAATAATAATTTATAAACATAAATAAATCAAATTATGGAAAATACAATATTAGATTTAATATTGAAATTAAGAAATCCAACTTTAATGAATGAAGCAGATGCAAATTTAACAAAGATATTAGAAGATAGACAAAATTTAATTATTTTATTAGATATGATATCATATTAGTAGATAAATGAAGAAAATAAAATGATGATTATAATAATATTAAAAAATAAATTATTAAAAGATAATGAAATAACTAAATGAGAAAATAAATTTAAAATTTTAATTCAAAATAAATTATTACAAAGTTTATTTATCTTAAAAACAACTAATGTTATAAAATTATAGTTGTTAAATATAATAGAAAAATTAATATCTAGAAATTATATAACTAGTATAGAAGAATTATTTAATAATATATATGAAATAGTAATAAGAGAAAATGATATATATAAAATAGAAATTTCTTTAACTATACTTAGATTTATATTAAAAAAACATATACTAATTTTTTCTAAATAGAATAATAATGAAAATAATATATTGGATAAGTCTATTTCTATATTATTAAAAATATTATTTACTTTATATAATAATAGTTCTTAGAATAATAAAATAAATATTGAAGATTTTAATATTTATAATGAATGTATGAGATGTTTATATTATATAATAGGTAATATATTTATAAAAGAATTATATCAAGAAGATATATTATTAAAATTATTAGAAATAACTATTTATATATTAAGATATCCATATGTATCTGAATGAAAACCTATTTATATTGAATATTTAAATATGAAAAGATCTGAACAACATATGAGATTTTATAATTTTTATAAAACAGGAATAAAATTAAGTTTAGAACTTTGAAAAAAAGTATGTGATATAACTGAAAATAAAAAATTTACTTTATATATAACAAATAAATATAAAAATATTATAATAGATACAATATTCGATTTAATAAATTAGATAAATAATGATATATATAAAGATAATCTTACAGTATATTTTATATTTTATATAAGTGAATATTTATTTTATAATTCAAATATTTATAATTTATCTAAAAATAATTTATCTAAAATAATATTATTAGGAATTGAACAAATTAAAATTAAACAAAGTGAATTAGATTTAAAACAAGAAAATATAATAGAATATATACAAGAAATTAAAGATGAAGATGAAGAGAATTATAGTATAAAATTATCTTTTTTTAATTTTATAGTTTCAGGTTTACGTATTAGAACAGATACATTTTTACCTATAGTATTTAATATTTTAAACAATATAGGTAAAAATTATATTAATTCTGATATAATAAATAATGTTATTTACTTAGATGCTGCAATATAGATTTTTGATAATATTTATTATAAAGTAAATTTGATTAAATATAACAATATTTTAGATGAATTTTTTGAATTATATATTAGAAAATAGATGAATAGTAACTTTATTTTTTTAAATATAACTATTATAAATTTTTTTTCTTGTTATAAAAGAATTACAAGTACTTAGTTATTACAAGAAATTATAAATTAGATATATAATAATTTATTAAGTTCAGATATAGAATTAATATTAGAATCTATTAATATATTAATTAATATATTAAGAAAGATAAAAGATGAAAAAACAAAAGAAAAAATTATTTCACTAGTAATTGAAAGAGTATTAGAAAAAATAATAGATTTAATTGTAAAATATAATAAAGAGCTAGATATATTATCTGTATTAAATGAAATAATAGATTTAATAGGAGAAGATTTAATACCCTATACTAATAAAATAATAGAAATATTATTAATAAATTTAAATAATGGAAAAAATATAGAAACTGAAGAAGATGAAGATAATGTAATTGAAACACTTACATGTATTAAATCATTAATATTTGCTTGTAGAAATGAACAAAATATATTAAATATAATTAAAATTTCTATATCTGATAGTTTATTATTTTATCTTACATAGAATGAAACTATATTTGCTACGGAAATTTTAGATATAATATATTATTTAGTTTATTATAATAATGAAATAGATTTAAAATTATTTTTATTATTAGAATATATTTGTTAGATATATATAAATTGATCATCTGATTATATACTTGACATTGTTATAATTTTAGAAAATTATTTAAAAAATGGTAGAAATATTATATTTTCAGAAAATAATCAATATATTATTCATATATTTAAATTAATAGAAAATATATTAAAAACTAATGAAATATTTTTATATAAATATATTGGATCAATAATGTAGGCTTTATTTATTAATTCAGCAGAATTTTTATATTTTAATAATAATGAATAGTCTTATATGTAGTTATTACATATATGTTTTACTTGTTTAGTATAGATTTAGAATAATAAACAAGAAATAGAAGAAGATGATAATAATAAAAAAATATTTATTTTTGCTATATTATCAGCTTTATATTCTAATATAAAATTATTTAAATTATATTGTTAGAATAATAATATATAGATATTTTAGATTTTAAAATTTGTTATAGATAATGAATATATTAATGAAAAAAATATAAAATATGATATGAGTTATCATATATGATTTATATTTTTTATTTCTTAGTTTTTTAAAGATTAGGGTTATTTATTATTAGATTATGATAGTAATATAAAATTATTTGAAAAATTATTAAAAATAGTTATTAAGAAAATAAAAATAGAAAACAAAGAAAGTTAGAAAGATAAAATATCAACAACTAAAGAAAGTAGTTCAGATGACGAATTGGAAAATATTTTAAATTTAAATGATAATGAAGATTGTTTAGATTATGATAGATTAATAGATGGCGATGAAGAAGATATGAAAAGTGAATCTATATCTACTTATGAAGATGATGAATTAGAAATGTTAAAAATAAATACAATATTAGAAGATAAAAATTATTTAGATATTTTTAATACATGTATAAATATTATACATAAAGAAAATAACTAGTTATTTAATGATATATGAAATAAAATTAATAATAAAGATAAGTAGATTTTATAGAATGAAATTCAAAATAAATTAAATTAAGTTTAATTTTTCTATTAATTTTTTATATAGTATACTCATTAATATGCCTATTATTTTTTCATTTCATCTGTGAAAATAAAATGTTGTTATTAAAAATAATAGCAACAATAAAATAAAATAAAATAATATATATAATAATATATATTTTATTAAATTAATATTTTTATTTTTGAATTTAATAATTCAATTAAATATTTTGATTCATTAAATATAATATATATAAGTATTAAAATAGTAAAAGTATGACCACTTGGTCTAAATCCATTTCATTCCTGATTATTTTTATAACATTTATAATATGTTTTATATTTAGATACTTTACAATATCCATTATTTCTAAATATTGATTTTCAAAATATATAATCTATAATAAAAAGTAATAAAGAAGAAGAATAAATTCTAAATATTGTTTTTATAGATTTTTGAAATATAATTATAAAATTATTATATTTTTTATATAATATAATTAATTTAACTAAAACGATTGGTATAAATAAAAATATCTAATGATATTTTATAAAAATAATATCTATTATATTAGATGGACTTGTTATATAGTATCACTACTAATATTTTTTTAAGTTATATTTTTCACCTAATATTTGTAAAATTAAAAATAATAATAATAATAAATAAAACATATAGGTTTGTGTTTTTAAAACCTATTACTATTATTATTAAAAAGATGTCAGTATTTTCTTTGAGTTTAATATGTAATAAAGAATTAGATACAAAAAATTGTATATTTATTAAAATAGAAAATTATAGATATATGATAAATAGTTGTGAAGGTATTTAGAGAATGATATTAGATTATAGTATTTCAATAGCTATTGATTATATTTTTTTAACTGATTTAAAATTTGAAAATGTATTTGGATTATTTGTATTAGCAATATCTTATAGTAGTAATTTACCAAAAAATAAATTAAAAATATATTCATATAATTCAGAAAAATTATATGAATTACTTAAAATATATATTTGTAATGAGAAAAGAATGAATTATTTAGAGTTTATAGATTATAATTCATGTGATTATAAATTTATAGACAAATTTATTAATATCAAAATAAAAAAAGATTTTTATTTTAAAATAAAAATTATAAATAAAAAAAGCAATTTTGATCAAAAACTATGTAAAATGTATAAATTAGAAGGATTAGATTATAAATATATATATGAAAATAAATTTATAATAAAAAATAATAAAAAAATA
Organism: Alosa alosa; assembly: GCF_017589495.1. Classification (NCBI taxonomy): domain Eukaryota; kingdom Metazoa; phylum Chordata; class Actinopteri; order Clupeiformes; family Clupeidae; genus Alosa; species Alosa alosa. The sequence continues at coordinate 431,031 of NW_025962432.1, forward strand.
GAATTAAAAGATGTTATTTTATCTAATGAAAAAACAGGTCCTACAATTATATTTACAGATTATCCTAATTAGATATTATATAATTAGAATGAAATCTATTATATATTTACAAATCATAAATTAAATAATTAGAAAAAAAATCAATATTTATTTACAAATAATGATAAAGATGAATTAAAGTATTTACATATGAATAATTATATAACTAATATTAATAAAGAAATTTAGATTCCTAAAAATAAATATATTTATTATACATTTTATCCTTATACATCATATGATATTATATGAAATAATAATATAAAAAATAATAACAACAGAATAAATAGAGATAATAAATTAATTATTGAAGAACCTACTAAAATATTATTAAAATATTTAAAATTAAATGATATAAAAATTAAAATAATATTTTTAGGTACTAGTTCTTCTAGTCCTAGTATGTTAAGAACTGTATCATGTATATTATTAAATGTAAATAATGAAACAATAATGTTAGATTGTGGAGAATTTAGTTATAATTAGATATTATTATTATCTAATAATAATCCAAAATCTATTTTATAGAATTTAAAATATATTTTTATATCACATTCACATTCAGATCATTTTATAGGTATAATAACAATAATAAAATATTATAAATTATATAATAAAAATAAATTATTTATATTTTGTAATCCGAAAATAATAAATTACTGTATTAATACATGTAAATTTTTTAATATATCAGTTGAAGGAATAGAATTTATAGAATCTGAAGTATAGTAGAATCATGATAATTTTGATTTTATTTTTTTAAATACGATACATAAAAGATATTCAAAAGCTATTATAATAAACTATAAAGAATTATCTATAATATATACAGGAGATACATTATATTCTATAAAATTAATAAATGAAATTAATATAAATAAAAAATTAAACAATATTTTAATATCAGAAGCTACATTTTTAATTAAATATTAGAATGAAGCTAATATTAGAAAACATCAAACAACAATAGATGCATATAATTTAGCAAAAAATATAAAATCTAATTTAATATGTTTTACACATTTTAGTCATAGAAATAAAGAATGAGAGATTAAAGAAGAAATGAAAAATTTAATAAAAAACGTAAGTTATTTTGATTGTTACGATTTATTAAAAATTCTTATTAAAGATGGAAATATAATATTAAATACTAACTAATCTAAATTATTTATGACTACTATGAATTTATTATAGTTTTTTTTGCAATTATTTTATTATCTATATATTTTAAACTCATTTTTTCATTCTTATCATAATCAAATTCAATTATATTATTGATTTTATTATTAATTTTTTTTTCTATAATAAATTGTACTACTAAATTTAATTTATATCCATTTTCAACTTTATTAAATGAAAAATTATATATTTTATAATAATATAAATCTTTAGAAAATAAATTTATTGTTTTTTTTATAATATGAGGCTTTTCATAATTTATAAAATAATCGATGTTATTATTACTAATATTTTTATCTATATGTATAGAAAAATTTACGCTATCTGTTTGAAATGTATTAATATTATATTTATTATCATTTGATTTTTCAATAATATTAGCTAAATCTTTAACTAAATAATATTCAAATAATATTATAATATTACTACAATTTATTTTTTCTATATTAAGATACTTATATAAATTATTATTATCATTATTAATTATATTGGGATAATTGTTATTATTATTTAATTTAATTTTTATATCACATTTTTTATAATATTCATTTTCACCAGAATTTTCATTTTCATCAGAATTGATTTCTTTTAATTTTATTTCACACATACAATTTTTTTTTTCAGAATATTCTAAAAAAATATTTTCATTATATAAAGTTAATAAAGTATTATTATCAGGATTTATATTTTTATTTTGACCAAAAATCTAATCATATATATTATTTGATAAAAAAAATCTATTAGATATAAATAAATAATTAAGTAATAATAATCTATTATATATAAATAAAATATTATTCTATATAAATATATTTTTATTTGGATAATTTGTATCTATATTATTATATAGTTTTTTCTATTTTTTATCATGAAAATTAATATATCCAAAACATAATTTCTCTTTTTTTAAATTATCTAATAAAACAAAAAATTTATTAGAATTATCTTTTAAGGAAGATAAAGATTCTTTATATTTGTTATATTTAATTTTTTCAGTCTATAATATACTATTTCTTTCTATATGATATTGATTATTAACCTAATAAATTATATATTTAACATTTAAATAAACTTCTGCGTTTTTATCAATTACAATTCAATATTCACATTCAATAGGCGATTTTACTAAATACTGTATTTTTATATTTTCATTTAAAATATTTTGATTATTATATTTATCTAAGTTTTTTAATATATCTTCCTCATTTTTTTGAGATAATAATAAAACATATCTATTATTATAACAATTATTATTTTCTAATTTAATTTGATAAAAAATTGAATTATATGATATAATATAATTTTTTGTTGCAATAATACGATTCTTATTATGATTATTATATAAACAATCTCCTAATAAAATTTTTTTTATTTGTAAATTATTATCTCTTTTATATAACTAATAAAATTTTAATAAAGGCTCATAATTTGTAAATTCATTATATAATATTATTCATTGATTTTTTATTAAACGAATCGTATTTGTAAATTCTATTTTATTAGATAATATTTTTAAAATATCAATACCATAATATTCTTTTTTTATAACCTAAATTTTTATAAAATTAGATAAAGCACTATATATAGTATCATATTTTATAATTTTTTCATTTAATAAAAAAATTATAAAATATATGTATATGTCTAATATATCATAATTTATTGTTATTATAGTATTATTTTCTAATTTTCGATGAAATCATATAATATTAGGTTCTTTTGTTTGTTCATTAAATATAAATTCTGGTATAAACGAAAATATAAAATTCATATTATTTTGAAATTCTAATAATTCGATTCTTTGATTCTAATATTTTCCATCACATTTTTCAATATCTTGATATGTTAATAAAAATTTATTATTTCTATTAACATTATAATTTTTAATTGATTCAATAATATAATTACTCGTTGTTGTCATATATTGTTTTCTAATAATTTTAATATTTTTTTCATCTTGGAAATTAATATCATAATAAACTATTAATAATAATATATTTGAATTATCCTACTAAAATTTTTCATAATAATAACATGTTAATTTTTCCGGTAAAAATATTTTATTTGATTTATCATTATTTATTAAAGTTAACTAATATTCTTCATTTAATATATATTTATACCTATTCTTATTCTATTTATTCATATTTTTGTCAATAGAAAAATAATGGTTATTTTTAGATATTTTAATATCAGAATGAATTTTAATATCTTCTTCAGTTTTGAAAACAATTGTATCCTCATCTATATTATTTTCAAATTTATTATATTGATATTTAGAATCAAAATTATTTAATAAATCGCGGTTATCATACTATATCTTTTTATTTATATCATATTTTATTATTATAGAGTAGGAAAAATTTAATAATCATTTCTTAATACCGTCTATACCGTCTATATCGTCTATACCGTCTATATTATGTCATATTAAAGAAGTGTTTTGGTGTGGCTCAAAAATAAAAAATTTTTTTTTAAAAATTAAATGATAAAATACAAAAAAATGAAATATCTTTTTATTATCATACTTATTATTATCTTTTTTATTTAAACTTCAATATTTTTTTAAAATTTCTATTTTTTTATAATTTTTTTATATCACTATTTAACTATAATATATTCTATAACTATGTATTAAATTGATTTTCTATAATAATTTTATCAATAAAATTAAAATAGAGAGAATAAATCTAATGTTGTTTTTCAAGTTTAGATTTTCTTGTAACTACCTTATAAATAACAAAAAATATAACTATTAATATAATCAATATAATTAATAGTAGAAAAATCTATCTTATTGTCTTAATTTTTCTTTTATATGAAGGAGTATTTATCATTGATATTTTTTTTGTTTTGTGTTAAAATTATAAAATAATATAAAATGAATAAAAATTGATAGGATATTAAATATGAATTACATGATTTTTTAAATAAATATTTTAGAGAAAAATATAAAAATAAAATTTTAGATACTATTAATAATTCTAATTCACTAAAAGAATGAAAAGTAGAAATAAAAAAAGAAGATGAAAACAAAAATGAAGAAAATAAAGATATTCAAAAAATAGAAAATGAAGATAATTTATTTAAATTATATAATATATATGAAAAGTTAATATTTGATTTAAATTAGAATAATATCCGATATCAAAAAATTACAAGTTTTTTAGAAAAATATAATATTTAGATAAATTAGATAGATGAAAAAATAAATGAACTTGAAAAAAAAATAAAAGAAAATGAAAATGAAAAAAATAGAATGTTTAGTGAAAAAATAGAATATAAAAAAGTCGATGATATTTTACCAGAAGTATATTAGAAATATAATAAAATATCCAATATATTAGGAATAAAAATAGTAGAAAATATAATATAGTAATAAGTAAATAAAAGTAATTTATGTTATATGTTTTATATATTTTAAAAAGATATAAATAATAATGTGTAATATAAAAGAATTAGAAAATAAAAATTTTAATTGTATTATATGTTTTGAATTAGCAGAATATCCTGTTGTAACTATATGTGGACATTTATATTGTAAACGATGTTTATATAAATGATTTTATATATGTAAATTATATAATTGTCCATTTTGTAATAAATTATTAGAAGATAATTAGATAATAACTATTTTTGGAAAAGGTAAATGTAATAATAATATTTCTGTGAAAAATATAAAACAAAATAATAATAAAAAAATTAATTTATCAATAAAAATAAATACGGAAACAGAATGTGAAGAATATAATTTATTTTCTTGAATTTCTATAGAAAAAAATAAAAATAATGGATTTTTTTCTAATATACTTAATTATATAATTGATTCACTCTTTTAAAAATTAATTTAATAAAAAATTTATTATAAAAAATTTAATTCAATATATTAAAGATAATAGAAAAATAATTATTTCTATTTTTAATGCAATATTTCATATTTTTGTTCATTTATTTTTAAATATATATTTGAAGGAATTTATTAATGTATCATAGAATAATTCCATAGAATTATAAATAAAAAATAATATTAAAGAACAAAAAAATTATTATTAAATATATTTTTATTTCCAAAACATAATATATTATGATATGGTAAATATATAAAAACAAATAAAAATATTGATTCTAAAATCTAAATACCTATTTGAAATAACAAAAAAATAAAAGTTTGATTATTTAAAAATTTTAATAAAATATAAAAAATAAATTTTGATATCTATATTATTAAATATCTAACTAATGATTTTTTTGTATGTCTTTTAATGATAATCTTATAATAGGATAAAAATTTGAAAAAATTTTGATATTTTTTTGTTTTAACATTTTATGTAGATTAATTAAATAAATTAGAATTATTTTGTTTATTTAAATTTAAATTTTTTAATATAACCTTTTTTTACATCTTTTACTACCACAATTACATTTGATTATTTCGTCTTTATTTTTATTATTATTTATCTAATATGAATAATTTATTAATAACTAATTTTGAGGATAAATATTTTTATTTGAAAATAGTGCGACTCTTGAATAAGAATAATCTAATATACCATTAGATATGAATAAAATAGCTTCTAAATTATAATTTTCACATGAATGATTAATAAATCTACTAACATTACCATAAAAGGTTGCATCTAATGAAATATCTAAATTATATTCTTCTCCTGATAATTGACTTAAATTTCATAAATAACTATTTTTTCTATTATCATAATAGGTTCCTCTAAATGCTGCTTCATAATCATCAATTATTTCACCTATATATTCTAAAACATATGAATTTGCTTCTATTGTAGATATTGTTTTTAATCCTAATCCTGAATTTTTAGTATTTATTATTTTAAACTATAAATTATATCCTAACTAATCTATTCCCATATCACTTTTCTAACATACTCTATTGTTACACTAATATATATTACATGAACAGAAATCATTACATTCTACTATTACTGGAGTTAATCCATCAAATTTTCTTCTATTTATTATTTTTCCATTTGTATCAAATATTATATCACTATTATTTATACATTCGCATAATCCAAAAATACATTGTCCTATACAATTACAATAAATTCTTTCAACATTTTGATCTTTTATATAGTTCTATAAATGAAATGTTGTATTATGATATATATTAGTTCTACTATAATAAAAATTTATTGTTGTTTCTAATAACTATTTATCAATAAATATATTTTTAGGTAATTGATTAAATCAATTAATATTTATTTTATTTAATATAGAATAAAAATAATCTTTTGATTTTTCTATATCATTATAATTTTGTATATCTAATATATCTGTTTCATTTTCATTTTCATTATTCTAAATATTTTTATTATTAAAACATATATATTTTTCATATCTAAGTGTTTTTAATTTTTCTAAATATGTAGTTGTTAATAAATTATTTATAGATTTTGCTATTTTTTGAATAAATTTTATTATTTTATTTTTTATTATTTTATTTTCAATATTTATCTCTATTCAATAAGATTCTTGAATTGATTCTTGTTTTAAATTAATATATAAATAGTATTTTTCTTTATAATATAATATATCTTTTATTTCCTCTATTTCATCTTTATCTAAATAAATACTCATTTTTTGTATTATTAAAAATAAATAATCCACTATGTAGAAAATTATTTTTATGAATTTATTAATTTTATTATTTTATAAGAAATTATATACATTAAAATTTAATATGGGAGAAACAAAAGAAGATAAATAGAAAGAAGATAAACATATTATGATTATTTTTCCTAAAATAATTTATTTTGATATAGAATTAGAAGATGAAGAAAAAAAGATATAGATATATAGTAGTTATTGTAAAAAAGATATTTAGATTAAATATTTTAGTAAATATCAAGAATTAATTTTTATAAAAGAATCTTCCGATAATAAAAACTATTTTATTTTAGAAAAGAAAAAAAATTGTAAATTAGATTTTCATATTAAAATAAATAAAAAATTAATTGAAAAACAAAAAAGAATAATATTAAGTTTTTCAACAGATGATAAAAATTTAAATGATATTTTTTTAGAAATTATTTTTATTAGTAAATATAAAACATGTAAACCAAAATTAATTAATGATAATCAAAAAAATAGATAGTTAAAAGAAATATAGATAACTACTGGAGAAAAAATAATAGTTAATATAATTCCAACATGTTGTGATAATAAAAAATTTCATTTAATTTTATAGGAAAATTGGGTAAAAGGATTAAAATTTGAAAGAAAAATTTTATTAACTAAGAAAAAATGTGAATATAATATTGAATTTTTTATGGAAGATTATATTAAGGATAAAACACCAATAAATATAAATATTGAACATATTAATGAACCAAATGTTGCTACTATACAATTATTATATAGAACACCTAAAATAAATTTACATTGAGAATTACCTAAAAAAATAAAACAAAACAAAACATGTAATGTTAAAATTATATTAAAAAATGAAAAAAATGAACCTGTTTCTTTTTTATAGGATATAATTATTTTTTTAGAAAATAATATTAATAATATATCTAATGTTTTTCTTTTTTAGAAAAAAATAAGTAGTCAAGAATTTAATTTTAATTTAGATTATTTTATCTATAATTGAGGTGAATATATATTTACTTTGAAAATAAAAAAATATCCATTTATTAATATTTTGGAACAAAGAAAATATATGATTATAGAAAAGATAAATATAATAGTAAAAATATTAAAATTAGAAGATATAATAGAGGTTCCATATAAAAAATATATTAATTTTGATTTAATATTAAGTAATTCATTAATATATCAAAGTGGTCTTAAATTAGAAACAAATAATAAATGTATATTTTTTACAAACCAATCAGTAACAAATTTATATAATAATAGTATAATAGATTTTAAACGGGATTAGAATAGTAAAAAAATTCTAATATATAGTTCTGGTAAAAATTGCATTATAAATAAAGAATATGAAGTTATATTTAGACCTATAAATATATATATTGAAAATGATTATAAATTAAAAATAAAACTTATAGAAGTAGATTTTTGATTTGATATACAATATAAAACTAGAAGTATATGGATTTTATTAAATAAAAAACCTGAAAAAAATAAAAATCATCCAATAATAAAATTATGTTTAAAGGATTTAAATAAAACAATAATATTTAAAGAAGATTGTTTATATTGAGATTATAATATCGATAATAAAAAATTAATTAAAAAAATAGAATTTAAAATAGATATTATAAATTTTGAAATAAATAAATTACCATATATTTATTATAATATTATTTTATCAGATCCATTTACTAAATATAAAATATTATCACCTTAGTTATTTTCATATACATTATCTAAATTATATGGAGGATAGGTACATATAATATCTAAAAAATAGATACTTATATATTAGAAATTATCTATATATTATAAAATAACAAGATGTCCAATATTTCCGAATAATGATAAATACATTAAAATGAAGGTTACAATTTATTTTTAGAAAGAAATTTATACAACAAAAATTTTAAAATGAGATGTAAATAGTGTAAATGATCCATGTATAAATGGAGATACATAGAAAAAAATTATAGTAATATTTGATAAAATAGGTTATGTAACAATAAAAAACGAATTATTAGATGAAGCTTCTAATTATTATGAAATAGTTTAGAAAGATGATTTAGTTGTATAGATATTTGATAATATATATAAAGATTATTTTGAAATAATAGATCCAACATAGATATTAAATAAACCATTTATATATAATGTAAAAAGTAAAAAAGTAGGAATAAAATTATTAAAAGATATTGATAAAAATTATTAGTATATAGTTTTAATATTAAATACATTTGAAATGAAATCAATTCCTAGAAGATTAATATTCAAGAAAAAGAATGATATTATATGAATTGAATTAAAATCAACTGTAAATAAAGAGATGAATATTAAGTTGAAGTGAAGATGTATATATGGTGGAATTTATAAATTTCCTAAAATACCTAAAATAAAAATAATAAAATTTAAAGAAAATGTTAGTAAATAGTATAGTAGATTTTATTTTTATTTTATTATATTGATATTTACAATAAATATAATAATTTCAATATTATATATTATAAATAAAAAAATAAAACTATATAAAAATATTAAACTAAAGAAAACAAAAAACAAAAATAATTAACATATATATTAACATAAATTTGAAAAATAATTTATTTATCACTGTTCTATTTTTTTCATTTTATTTTTAGAATATATACAATAAGATTGAGAATTTTCCTTTTGTAAATCTGATATTCTCTATCTCTATACATTTATTTGAATATTTAACTATTTTATAATTTCATTTTTTTCTATAATTTCATTCTGTATTGATTCTATTGTTCTTTTAAGTTCAAAAAATTTATTATTCTAACATTTTTCTATTCCTATAGTTATATATTCCATTATACCTTGTATATCACTACGACTTAAATCAAACATATTAGTATATTTTCAAAATTTCTACATTAATACAGACTTTTCAAAATTTTTATTAATATTTATAATATATGAATTTAATTTTTTATTTTGATTATTTAATATTTTATTCTATAATTCTAATACAATACATTTATATGTTGATTCTTTAACATCATAATATTCATCTTTTATTTTTTTATATTTATTTTTTAATTTCTAATAATTATTTGTAAGTTTCTAATATCTATCTAATGTAACACAGAATATTCTTTTCTATACAAATGATAAAGAATTAAAATCTATTATTTTAAACTAATCTAATTTTTTCTTATAAATCTATTCTTTATTATCAAATTTATTAATCTAATTTAAATATTCAATCGCTAAATTTTTATAAAATTTTTTATCTTTATCTTTATATGTTTTTAATAAATATTCAAGCTATCTATATAAATCATATTTTATCATATTAGCATATTCTATTTTATAAATATTAGAGTAAAATAAATTTTTTGTTAATAAAGATAATGTATAACAATCTTGTTTAATTTTTTCTTCTGAATATTTATATCTTTCTAATAATATATTATGTCTTTTGTATGTTTCTTTAATATTAATTTTAATTACTTCAATAGCTATTTTCATTTCTTCTATATAATCTTTAAATTCGTATTTTATTTTTTCTATCTAATTTTTAGAAAAATTTAATAATTCTTTTTTCTTTACATTTTCTTTTAACTATATTTTAGCATTTCTAAATTCTTTATATTTAATACCTAATATCTACTATATATATGACATAATTTTTTTAGCATATTCTTCATTTATCTAGCCTAAATCAATATTTATAGTAAAATTTCTAATTATTCTTTTCTTTTTAAATAAATTATCACTTATTATTCTTTTTTATACATTATTAATTTTAATGTTGTACAGTACATAATTTTTTTTATTTACTATTTAATATTTTTTATAATACATAAATTTAAATATTTTAAATAAAAAAAATTCATAAGTAATAAAAATTAATTTCTTAGTTGACTTCTATAAATAAAATTTTTTTGTTTTTAATTAATATGAATTTTAAATATTTGATTTCTTTTGTATATTTATTAGTATTATTATTACTTTTATTTATAGTAAAATTTTGAATAAAGTTATATTTTTTTAGAAGTAGAGTTAACATTATAGTTTAATGTAAATGTAGATTTTATACATATCTAATTATTATATAATTCTATATTAAAACATTCTTCATATTCATATTGATTTATGTTATGTGGCAAATCAATATTCTATAAATTGTCATTTATTTTACTAAAAATATCATTAAAAAATTCATAATCTTCTAAATTTTGACCATTGTATTCTATATTACCGGTTTTAAAAATTAAAAACATATCTGATTCTTTTGTAGATGTAAGTGATTTGTTATAAAAATAATATATAGTTGTATTTTTATTATAATTTTTTTCAATAATAGTTGGTTCTTTAGTAAGATCTAATTTTGTATTTATTTCATTTTCAAAATCAAAAAATGTATTTTTAATACTAATATCTATAACACCATAATTTTCAAACTCATAATTTATATCAAAGATAAATTTTATAGTAGGAGTTTCATTTTTATTAAATATAAACTCATAATTTATATTAAATATTGGATCAGTAATTTTTTTATTTATAATATTAATATTATCTGTATTATCTTCTATTCATATATTTTTATCTATATTTCAGATCAAATAATTTTCAATCTATTCTTTTAACTATTTTAAAGGTAATAACAAATATGTATTATGAATATATTCTGTTAATATATGTATATAAAATTGATTTATTTTATATTTAATCATATATTCATTATTTGTTAATTTTTCTTTAATATAAATTTTATATAAATATATATTTTTTATTTTCTATTGGTTATTTTCAATATAACTAAAATAATTTTTCTATGTAATATCTTTTAGATATTCTAATTCAGACATATCATTTTCATTAAAATAATATATTCATGATATAGTTATAGTTATTAATATTATAATATATGGAATAATTAAAAATAGTTTAGATCTAATATTTGTAAATAACATCTTAAAATAAATTAACACAAAAAATAAAAATAAAAATAAAAATAATTTAATTTAATTTTTTATTTAATATTATTATATTTAGGTGGTTTATTTGGTAAATTTTGACTAATATCAAAATTTTTTTTGGAATAAAAATTAATTTCTATTTGATTTAATTTAAGACTATAAATATTAATATTATTTTCATTAATTATATCTTCTTCTATATCTTGAAATATATCAATCTCATTTTTTATCTAAAATATATTTTTATCTTTAAATAATACATTATTTTTTATTTTAAAATTATTATTAGATTTCATAAATTATTTATTTATTATATTATAATTTTAAATATATTTTTATCAAATAATTTTTATTAATTTAAAATAATATTAATTATATATTAATAAGTATTTCTTTTAATTTATCAAATATTACTGTATAATATATGGATTTCATTTGATTCTATATTGTTTCATCTTCATTATTATCTATATTTTTTTCATTTAATAATAATCGTGATTGTCATTGTTTCAATAATTTTTCATATATATTTTTATAAAATTCTATATTTTTTTCATCTATAACTATTTCATTATTATTATCTATATATATTAAGGTATCTTTTATTTCTACAATTTTTTCTATAAAAAACTATTTTATTTTTTCTTTTTTTATTAAATAAATATTTTTATTATTTATTAATTTTTTTTTCAATCTTTTCAATTTCAATTTCAATATTCCATAACTTGATCATGTATTAATAATCTAGTTATTATCTTCATATATAATAAAATTATTTTTATATTTATTTAATAATAATAAATCGTCTTTAATAATATTCTAAATAGTTTTATCTAATTTATTAAAAAAAATATTTATAATATACTATTCATATGGATTTAAAAAATAATAATATGAAAATAAAGATATTGTTGATAATGCTAATATTGATAAAAAATATTTATTAATAAAATAAATTGAATACATTGATAAAAATATTATTGTTTTTTTATAATTTTAAAAATATATTAATTAAAACATTTCATAATTGTTTTTTTCGAAATTAGAAAGTATGACTATATAATACATAGATTTTAATCGATTATATATAACTTCACTTTTAATATTATTTGTATATACTTTTTTTAATAACTATATATAATATTTATTTTCATCCTCATCCTCATCATTTTCTATTTCATCAATAATTAATTCTAATTTATTATCATCAATATTAATTTTATATATATTATTTAATTCTTCTATTTTATATTCTATAATTTTTTTTAATTTCTATTTATTTATTCAATTAAAAATTTTATTATTTTCACCAATTTTTATAATTAATTCTTTAATATTATTAATAAATAAATTAGATTCTAAATATTTCTATTCTATATTTGAGTCAGAATTTATTGCATCTATATTATTTTTTATAACTATTTCTATATACTCATCTATTTTATTAAAAAAATTATTTATTAAAGTTTTTTCTAAAAAAGATATATTTTCTAAATAAAAATATAATGATATTCATAATAATGTTATCGTAGTAATACATGTTAAAAAATATTTAATCATTATTAAATTAAATATATTGATAAAAATATTCTATATTTACAGGATAATTAATAACAATAATAAAAATTGAATATAAAATAAAATTAATTTTTATTTAGTTTCAAAATATAACTAATCTAATATTTTTATTATTCATAAATATTTTATTTTCAATAATATATTAAATATATTTTTAGTTTCATCATTTTTTCTATAAAATTTAGATCTTTATTAAAACAATTTTCTGGATAATATTTAGATAGTTTTTTTAAATTTGATAAATAATAATTCTATATTAATAACTTGTCTGGAATAATTGCCTATACATTTATATTTAATAATTCGTCTAATATTTCTATTTTAGATTCATTATTAATAATTATCATATTATTATATTTTTCTTTATATTTTTTTAATAAAATAAGTAATTGTTTTTCTTTTATTTTCTAAATAACTTCTTGTATTTTACTGTCTAATTCATTAATTTCTATATTAATATTATATATTATTGGAGATTCTTCTTCATCGCAAAGTTTAATTTCTAAAATTTCATATATAATAGTTTCTTCTAATTTTTCATCTAATTTTATAAAGATATCATCATATATTTTATTATTAGGGATTTTTATTTTATCAATAAAATCAGAAAATATAACTATGATCGTAAATACAGAATTTACTATAATATATTTTTTAAATGTACAAATAAAATTTTGTAGATAAGACGCATTTTTATTTTTTATTTGTTGTGATAATAATACTATTGATTTTTTTATTTCATTCATTTTTAACACAAAAATTATATATTAAATATAAAATAAGTGCCAAATTTTAAATGTTGCATTACGCCAAAACTTTTTAATATCTATTGTTCATATAAATTAATAAGTTTATTATTAAATTCTTCTCAATTTTTTAATTTAGAAAAACTATATAATAATGGTGAACCTTCTTTAAATGGAATTCCTACTTTTGTATTTTTAATATATAATAATGCTGAAAATAAAAAATATTCTTTTTCATATAAATTACAATTCAATTTATAATATATATTGAGTTTTATATTTTGATCTAATATTAACTAGCTAGTACCTAATAAAAATGGTATAAACTAAAAATCATCTAATCCTCATACTCCTTTACTACCAGCAGGTTCTAAAGAAAATTTTATTTGAATTTTCCTTACTAATCTAAAATATTGATCCAATATTAAATAAACATCTGTTTTATCCTATTTTAAATTTTCATTTATCATTATAAAAATTAAAAATGATAACTCATGACCAGTACCATAATCTAATCTCTATCTTTCTCCTAAACTATCTATATAATATTCTAATTCTTCTTTACAAAATTTATTTATATAATTATTAAAAAGTATTATTTTTAATTCATCTATATATTTTCTAAATGATATATTACCAAATCTACATTCATTTTTATCAACTAACTCTATTTTTTCCATTAGAATTTGACTTAAATTTAATATATTAATATATTTAATATTTTCATTATTTATTAATTCTTTTGGTATTGTTTTATACATAATATTATAGTTTAATCATTTAATATAATTTAATATTTTTTTATAAGCTATACTATTATAAAACATTTTCATTATTGATAAATTTTTAATTCTTTTTTCTAACATTAGAATATTTTTATTAATTGTTGTGTTATGAAAAAATCATCAAATATAAAATTATTGAATAAATTAAATAGAGACATGATGGAAAATGAAAAAATATGTTTATTAAAAATAATATCAATATATAATAAAGATTTGATAACAAAATATGAATTAGTTATTTTAATATATCAATTATTTTTTTCAGATAATAATAAATATCATTATTTATTTATAATATTAAAAAATTTAATAAAACAAAAAAATTTTAATGATATATATTTTGAATCAAATAGTAATTTTAATAAAATAAAAGAATTTATAATAGATAAACAAGATTTATCATTTATAGATGATCCATATAATTTTAATAATTATATAAAAAGATAGAATAAAACAAAAAATAATTTAATTTCACCATCTTATATTAAAATAAATCAAAAAATGTATGTTGAAAGATTTAAAAATTCTTATAATACACCATAGTATATTAGAAATATTTTAAATAGAAGATATCTTTCTATTCCTGATAGAAATTGAAAAACAGGAAGAACTAAAAGAGCATATACTGTGTTAAATCAAAAATGAGAAGAATTTTAGAATAATATGATAAAATTGGATATTTTATTATTAAGAGCAAAAACATTATTAAAATCATGTGAAAATATTAAATTTTATATAAAATTTAATAATATTAAAAATTATAAAATATTAGTTGATTCATATATAAAAACAAATAATTATTCTCTTATTTTATCTTTATATAATACAGAAGAAAATCTATATATAATTAAAAATTTTCTGTATACAAATCCTATTGAAACATGTGATATAATATGTAAAAGATTAAAAGAAAAATTAAAAGAATGAAAATATTTAAAAAATGAAATAATTATTTCATATAAAGATAAATTTAATTAAATAAAATTTAAATAAAAACAACACAATTTCTAATATAAATGTCTGATAAAGATTGCAAATTAACTAATACCCTTACATGCTGTGCAATAGATAATAAATGTGAATATTTAGCAATTGCTGATTTAGAAAATATAATACATATATTCAAAATAGAAGATAGAAGATAGCCAAACACATGAAAAGAAATAGATCAACTTAAAGCACATACATTATTTATATCTAGTATGGATTGACATCCAATAGAACATAAATTATTATCTTGTTCACATGATAGAACTTCTTTTGTTTGAGAATTAAAAAATGAAGCTCAAAAAAATGAAACCGATAAATCTTATACTTCTAAGTTATATCATCCTACATTAGTTATATTAAAATTAAACAGAGCATCTATATTTTGTAAATGATCAAATAATGGTAAAAAATTTGCCGTAACATCTTCATCTAAAAAAATATCAATATGTACATATTAGAAGGATAATAATTGATATGTATCAAAAATAATAAAAGAACATACATCTAGTATATTATAGTTAGATTGGCATCCTAATAATATTATAATAGCCACTGGTTGTTGTGATTATAAATGTAGATTAATATCAACATGAATTTCTAGTATAGATAATGAATGAGAAATGGAAATAACCTACAGATAAATTATAAAAAGTTTGGAACTGTATTACTCACTATAGATTTTCCAACAAAGTAGTGAATTGAATCTGTAAAATTTAGCCCAGATGGAAAATATTTATCTTTAGCATCCCATGGTTTAAAATTATATATTTTTAAAATTACATATAAAGAAAATGAAATTAAGTAGAATTTGTTTATTATAGATACTAATTAGTTGCCTTATATGGATTTAAAATTTATAACAAATAATTTTTTAATAACAGTTGGTTATGATAGATATCCTATAATATATAAACAAAATAATGATAATAATTGAATTTTATATAAAAAATTAAATGTAAAACCTAAAATAGTAAACAATATGAATCAAGATAATAAAATAAGTTCATTTAATATTGCATTTAAAAAATTTGAAGCAAAATAGAGATTAGGATTAACAGCTCAAGAAGCAGATAAACTTATTGTTTCTGATTATAGACATTTCAATAATATTGTATAGATAATGATTCCTACATCAATATCTAATGGAGAGTTTTTTACAGGGTCTATAGATGGAACTATAATATATTGGAATAATGAGGAATATAATTTTTTTTCTAACTAATTATTTATATTTATTATAAAGATGTTTAATTAATAAAAATGATTTATAATAATAATTAATGTTAAATAGATGTTAATATTATATGTTTAATTATTGTAGTTATATTTTAGTTAAAAAATGGCAGATCCAGTACCAATATTTGAAACAAAAAATATAGAAGATTTAGGTAAATATATAGAATTATTAAAAAATCAAATAGGAAAAGGTAGAGGAAGAGGTATTTCAATAGATATTAAAAAAGTAAATAGCAATAATGCTAATAAGACTGACAAAGTAATATATCAAGTATTCTGATTATTAAAAAAATCATGTTATGGACACGAATAAAGAAAATTATAACTAGATAATTTTTAGATTTTTTTTAAATAATATCAATAATTTAAAATTCAATATTACGCAAAATTATATAAATTATTTAATTTTATAATTTTGTAGTTATAAAAAATGTCAAAACCAATACCAATATTTGAAACATATAAAATAAAAGATCTTGTTAGTTATTTAAAATTATTAGAAAAATAGATATAGAAAAGAAAAACAAGACATATTTCAATAGATATTAAAAAGATAGAAGTCACAGAACCTACAATGAAAGAAAAAGTAATATATCAAGTATTTTGGTTATTAAAGAAAAAACAATATGAACATTATGAACAATATGAACAATTAATATAATCTAATTAAAATTATTAAATATTTTTTTAAGATTTTTTAATATTTTTTTTTATTTTCGATTATCATTCATTCTATTTTTTGTAAGTTAAAAAAATAGAAAATAAGAATATGACAAAACCAAAAGATAAATTAATATTCGAAACAGATGATGTAGAAAAACTTGGAGCATATTTAAAATAGGTAGGAGATGATTTAGAAAGAAAAAAAAAAAACTTTATCAGTAGATATTAGTAAATTAGTAATTTCAACAGACCCTAAAGTTAAAATAAAAATGTTATATCAAGTATTTTAGTTAAAAAAAGGAATAAAATATGAATTAGAATAATAATTAAATAATTAAATATTTTATTAAAGAATATAATATTTTTCATTTAGTTTTTACAATAATAATAATATTTATATAATAAAAATAATAATTATTATAAAAAACTATTATTAAATAAATAAATAATTTTTATAATATAATTTAATTAGTAATTATTCTATATTTATTATAAAATTATTAATTATATTTAACTCATCAAAATATTAATTTTATATTTGATATAATAAATTAATAGTTATTTCAGTATTAGTGTTTAAATTTAAATAATAAAAAAAAATATTTAAATTTTATCTTTTTTTAATTAAAATAATAATTAAATTTTTTTATTCTATAAAAATATATATTATAATTTTGAATATAATAAAATAATTTTATTTATATATTATTATTTTTTATAATAATGATTTAAAGTAATTTTTAAAGAGTAATTTTTATATTAAATTTTTTTAAGTTAAAATAAATAAATAAATAAAATGGCAGACCCAATACCACAATTAGAAACAGAAGATATAAAAGAAGTAATGAGATATTTGAGAAGAATTGGAAATGAATTACATACAGGAAGAGAAAAAACTGTTTCAGTATATATAAAAAATATAGTAGTTGCTATACAACCTCAAGTGAAAATAAAAACAGTTTATGAAGTGTTCAAATTAATAAAAAGAATAGAATATGAATATAAATTTATTATCTAATTAAATAGAGATTTATTTTATTACAATCATATATCATTATATTATTATCAAATTACATATCATATATATTATCAATTTCTACAAATTCCATCTTCATTTTTTTATTCATCTTTTTTTAATTTATTCTAAAATATTTACACTATTGAATAAATTTTTATTGTTAAGATATCAAATATATATAACAATGCTTATCTATACTAATTAATAAATTCTATAATACTAATATATCTTAAATATAACTTTATAATTGAAAATACAAATATTATTGTTAATTAATAGAATAATAAATATAGATATAAATTTATTGTTACTATATATCTATAATAATTTTATATTAGATTTTATACTATTATACTATATAATCTAAAAATAGTTGAAAAGTAGAAATTTAAATTTAAGAAAAAAATTAAAAATTATAATTCCTCATCTTGGTTTTCATCTTTCTTTATATTCTCTTCTTGTTTATCTTTTTCTATATTTTTTTCTTCTTCCTATTTTTTCTTTATTTCTTCTTCCTATTTCTTCTTTTCTTTTTTTAATTCTGATTCTTCTTTATTAACTTTTTTATTAAAATTTTTAATAGATTTTAATATATTTTTATCTAATGTATCTAACTATTTAGATAAATCTTCTAAATCATAGTAGATTTTTGAATTATCTATAATCTATTTTTTTTCTTCTATTTCCTTATAATATTTCTACTATTCTATTTCAAATTCTTTTATATTTTCTGTTATTCTAATTAATAATTCCTCATTATATTTTTTCTTTAATATTCTATTTAATCTATCCATCTTATTATTTATTTTTTTTAACTATATACTTAAATTATTATATATATATGTTCTATTTTTTATTTTATTAAAATAATTATTATACTCCTAATATTTGAATATAATCTATTCTACTTCATTTATATTTTCTGATTCAAGAAATCAATTTTTTATTTCATCAATCTTCTAATCATATAATTTAATTTCTTCTATTTCATCATTCAAAACCTCTTTTAATATAGATTTTTCTTTATCTTCTAAATATAATTCTACTTTTTTTTATTATTATCTATCATAACTTCTATCTTATGCCTATAATCTTTTATAATTTTCTAATTATTTTCTTTTTCATTATATATATCTATTATCTTTTTCATATTTTCTAATTTTTCTTCATCTTTTATTTTTTTAAATTTTATTTTTTTTTCTTCATATATACATTCTACTAATCTAACAATTTCAGAATAACCTATTTTAAATGTTAATTTAATTTCTTTATCTACTAATTCATCTTTATTTTCTAAACTATATTTTTTCTATTCTTCATTATCTATTATTACTTTAATTATTAAATCTTTCTAATATTTAATAATAATACTATCCTATAATGGTAAATAATTATCTATTTCAAATAAATTATAATTATTTTCTCCTATATTTATATTTACTTTAATCTAATGTTTAGACTGTAAAATATAATTTTTCTTATTTATACTATTGTTTATTGGATTTAATATTTTTTTAAATAAAAATACTCCACGTACAGCTCCTAATTCTTCATCTATAGATCTTAATATAGGAATATCTGAAAAAATATTATTCATAATAGTTTGTAATGCACGTATTCTAGATGTACCTCCTAATAATACTCTAAAATTTAATTTTTCTGTTATTGTTTCTTTAAAATTTATCAAAAAATTTTTGAATTCATCTAATTCTTCTTTTAAAATATTATTAAATTTTTCTTTATTAATCATTTCACTATAAAAATCATTATGTTTACATAAATCTTCTATAATAAACTTTTTACTCTAATTAACCTAATTTTCTCTTTTTAACTATCTAATATTATTTAATAAAATATTATATATTTTTTTATTATTTAAATCGCAATCTTTAAAATCATCTGTTTTTTTAATATTATTTAATATATAATTAAATAATTTCTAATCTACTTTTTTACCTGAAAAAATATTTGTTTTTTGATTTTTTATAATTCTAATTATAAATTCTTCACTTGTATTTTTTATTTCTGCTAGTGTTATTATTGTTGAACTATAACCAAAATTTATTAATAAAAAATTTACCGGTTCTGATTTAAACTATTTTAAAGGTATCTAATTAATAATAAATGAACATAAACTAGCTACATTAGTTGGTAATATATAATTTATAGGTATATTTAATTTTTCTGAAACATTCTATATATTTTCTTTTAAATAATATAAATCACTTGATAATGTTAATATAATTTCTATTACTTTTATATTCTAATTTTCACATAATCTTATTATATAATTTATTATTAATCCTATTAAATCTTCTAAATAATATTTTTTATCTTTTATAGTGAAAAATGACTATTTACTAGATAAATAGTCTATTATAGTTTCTGGATATCTAGTAGATAAATGTTCTGCATCATTTCCAAATATTATTTCATCATTGTTTATTGAAATAAGATTTCTTATAAGATATTTATTATTATGATCTACTATATTTTTAAAATTTTTAGCTTCTATATCATATATACTTGTTTTAATATAATAACTACCAAAATCAATATTTAATATTTCTCTTTTATATTTTATTTTGTTTGTTTTAATATATATTATACTATATAATACAATAAATATTATTTTCAACATTTGTAATTTTAAAAAAATAAAAATATCATATTATTTTATTTAAAAATTATAATTTAATACATGTAAATTATTAAGTATATATGATATTCTGTATTTTGCATTTTTAATATCTTTTGATAATTGAATAATATTAACTTCTTTATTATCATATTCAATATTATTCATTTCATTTCTTAATATTTGAGCATATTCTTCTTCTGTATATTCATAATTAAAATTAAGATATAATAGACTTTTATGATATAAATTTTCTTTTGTAATAAATATCATATTTGGTAATAAAGGATTATATTTACTAAATATACATCACTCATCATATGTTATATTTTCACTATTTTTTATAATTATTAGACCTCTTTTTAAAATACATTTACCTTCTTCTATCCACTATAAAATAGTATTCTATACTTCATCTTCTTTAAAATCATTTAATTTTTCTATCTCTTCTAAATTCAAACATTGTTTTACTTTCTTTATCTACTATAATTCTCCAGTAGGTATACTTATAAAATTAACAAACTAGTTATATAATTCCTTTTCATTTTGATATTTAATAGTTCTACCTATTTTTTCTATATGTCCGTTATTTCTATCTATTTCAATAACATCTCCTGCATATATATTTAATTCTATTAATTTTTGTGTCATTTTATTTCCTAATTCATATGTCGATTCCATATCACTTGTTCTTAATATTATTTTACTCATAGAATCATTATTAGATTTTTCAATTTCTATCTCTACTACTTCTCCTGTTATTATTTGAGATTCCTCTTCTATAAAAATATTAATTGCTTTTTTTAAATAACTTTTAATATTATATTTAATTTCGTTATATGATTTAATTATAACAGAAATATCTTTATTTTTTTCTAATTCATTCTATATAATTATTGCAGATGTTGTTTTGCATGTAGATTCATTCCCATAAAAAACAAATTTATATGAAATTTTATTTTCTTTAACCTTATCTATTATTAATCTTATTGCTTCTTTCTAGTTCTTTAATCCTATTAATGATTCTAATGTTTTATTCTTATTCATTAAATGAAATATAAAAATATCATAAAATTAAAATTTATTTATTTATTTATTTTTCTATAAATAAACAAGATGTAATAATTTTTAACTATGCATATTTACTCATTTTTTCCTTTTTTCTAATATAGTAATATTTAATATTATTTTCTTGACAATATATAGGTAAATGCATCATTAAATCAAAAGGTGTTACATTAGTAGCTAATATGACAAATCCTTTTACTTTATTTTCAATCTTTTTTTCAATATTTTTTATACCAAAATGTATTTTTTTATTGTTTTTTATTGCATCTTTAATTAACATATAATTTTTTTTATCATTATCTTCATATTCTTCCTATGCATATATACCAACACCTGTTTTCATATATAAAGTTGTATTTTCCATTAAAAATATAAATATTATAAAAATATTTTTATAAAAAAATGAAAAATATAAAAGTTATTTCATATAAAATGTATATAGAGCCTGAATATGAATAGTTAAAAACATTTAATGGAAGAATTAATATAGAAATTGAATATATATAGGAAACAAATAAAATAATTCTAATGATAGATAAAATTATAATAAAAAATATTAATATAAATTATAATAAAAAAATTATAAATGAAGAGACAAAAACTATTACTTTTATATCCGATAATATTATAAAAAATAATAATATATAGATAGAATATAGTGGAAATATTAATACATCATGTTATGGTTTATATAGTTATAAAAACAGTTTATATACAGTATTATATCCAAATTTTTGAAATTAGTTATTTCCATGTTTTAATACATATAATAGTCTATTTTTTGTTGAAATAAATATTTTAGCTCTTAATAATTGATTAGTATTATCTAATAATATTATTAATAAAATTAATATAAAAGATGATAAATATTCATGATTTTAGTTTAAAAAAATATATTCAACATCTTTAGGATTGATAGCATTTATAGTTACAGAAAAGGAATATTATATAGAAGATAATTTAGATAAAATAAATTTAAGAATTTATTCATTAACAGAAAATGATAATAAAAAAACAAAAAATGCTATAGTTTATATGAAAAAATATTTAAATTGATATTAGAATATTTATAATATATCTATTAAATACCCAATTGAAAAATTATATTTTTTTGCATTATAGAAATTTGAAGCAGGTGCATTGGCTACTATAGGATTGATGTAGTTTATATAGTTTTTATTACAATCAGATGAATTTCAAAATTATTTTAATATTAAAAAAATGTAGTGTATTATTGCTCATGAATTAGCGCATATATGATTTGGTAATATTTTACAACCAAAATCTGAAAATGATTTATGAATAATAGAAGGGCCAGCTACATTTTTTAGTTATAAATTATGTGAAGAAATTGAATGAAAAGATAATTGATTTGTTTATGACGTTTTATTAAATGCTTTAAATACAGATGGATATAAAAATTCAATTAGTTTAAATCCAATAGATAGAAATTCTTATACTTTAGGAGAATTATTAAATAAATTAACATATGATAAAAGTGCATCTATATTAAAAATGTTAGAAAAATTAATGGGAGAAGATATATTTAAAAAACAAACTAATAAAGTATTGCAAACATTTTCAAATAAAAGAGTAGATGGATTGACATTTATTAAAAAATATATTGAAAATTATGAAGAATATGAATTTATCTTAGATTTTATAAATTTTTCAGGATATCCTATATTAAAAATTGAAGAAAATAAAATTCAAAATAAAACATTTATAAAATAGTTAGGAGATTATAAATGAAATTTTATGATAGATATAAATAATAAAATATATAAAATATATAATGATTTAGAAATAAACGAATTAAATTTAATAATTAATAAAGATATTAGTATTTATTGTAGAATTATATATGAAAATGAATGTTTATTAAATTTAATTAATAGATTATTAGAAAATAAATCATATTAGTATATTTTATATATTATTTCTAATACACTTTTTGCTGTAAAGAAAAATTATATAAACATTTAGAATTTATTTTATATTATAGAAAATCTATATTAGATTGAAAACTCTTTAATATTTTTAGGATTAATTAATATTTTTAATTATTTTTTAATTATATTAAAACAAAATAATTAGAATGAACTTATTTTATTATTATTAAATAAAATTTATAGTTATTGAGAAAATATAATTTTAAATAAAGATATTAATAATTTATATAAAGAAATTTTATTTTTTTATTTAATAAAATTAGGAAATAAAAAATCTATAGAAAAAGCAAATAAATTATATACTAATATTGAAAATAATTTAAATTTAACATATATTATTTATAATTCGCTAGTAATTAATAATAAAGAAAATTTAAATTTAATGTTTTAGAAATATTCAAATACAACTTCTAATATATAAAAAAAAAAATTTATATTATCTGCTATAGGAAATATTTAGAATGTTGAATTTATAAATGATGTTTTAATGTTTTCTTTTAATGTATGTGAATA
Source organism: Alosa alosa (assembly GCF_017589495.1). Taxonomy (NCBI): domain Eukaryota; kingdom Metazoa; phylum Chordata; class Actinopteri; order Clupeiformes; family Clupeidae; genus Alosa; species Alosa alosa. The sequence continues at coordinate 456,016 of NW_025962432.1, forward strand.
TGCTGATCTCGGTATTTTATTACTTACAATGTTTTCTAATATGTATATAATAAATAATTTATATGAAGAATTAGAAAATTTATTAGCAAAAATTAAAAAAAAATATACTGTTAGTATTTTTATTTTAAGAATGTTTATAGAAATATTAAATATTGCATCAACATCTAATATAAAAAATAAAATTATTAATTTATAGAATAAATATTTTAAAAATGAATATAAAAATACATTTAGTTGTACAATTGAAAAAATAGATATTAATATTAATTTTTATAATAAAAATATTAAAAATATTAAAAATTGATTAACTTCAAATATTATACATAAAAATAAAAATAATTATAATATGTTATCACCAGATGAATATACTATATTTGAAAAAATACTAAATAAAGAAATATCTACTGACATTATATATGAAGATGATAAATGTTTAGTATTTAAAGATATTTCTCCATAGGCTCCTATACATTATCTTATTATACCAAAGAAAAAAATATGAAGACCATCTGCAATAGAAATAAAAGATATAGATATAATAGGCCATTTAATATATATAGCTAAAAAAATAGCAAAAGAAAAAAATTTAAATGGATTTAGATTAATATTAAATGATGGAAAAGATGGTGGTTAGTCAGTTGCATATTTACATGTTCATTTAATCGCAGGTAAAGAATTATTATGAAAATTTTAAATAAATAAATAATTAGCATTTATTTAGAACTACATCACAATATTATTTTTTTATATAAAAGATGGAACAAGGTTTTGATTGATATGATAGAAATAAAATATAGCATAGTAAATGACAAAAATTAAAAACCCCACAAGGACTTATTTATTATTATAATAGAGACACTAAAGAATCAACATGAGAATGCCCAGATGAATTGAAGGCAACATCATAGAAAGATGAATATTATTGGATTCCTGATGAACATGAAGGATTTATTAAAGCTGAATTAATAAAAGAGAAAAAAATATTATATAGTTTGAATCATATAATGGTATGATAGTAAATATTGATAAAAGCACGGAAATTTATCCGTATAAAGATTATTAGTTAGAAAGAGAAGTATCAGATTTGGTTTTATTGGATGAACTTTATCCACCACTTATTTTAAACAATTTAAGAATAAGATTTTTAAAAAATGAAATTTATACTAATATAGGTAATATATTAATAGTATTAAATCCATTTAAAGAATTACCTATATATGATGATGAAACAATATTAGATTATTATAGTAAATTAAGAAATTATGAGAATGTAAATCCACATTCATTTGTTATAGCAGATTCTTCATATAGACATTTATAGAAATCATTAGAAAGAAAAAATTAGAAAAATCAAAGTGTTGTTATAAGTGGAGATTCTGGTAGTGGAAAAACAGAAACAACAAAACATATATTAAAATATATAACATATATAACTAATAATGATTTAGAAGTATACGGTGATAATAAAAATATTACAAAAAATATAGATAAAAAAATATTAAATACTAATCCAGTTTTAGAAACTTTTGGTAATGCAAAAACATTAAGAAATAATAATTCTAGTAGATTTGGTAAATATTTAAAGATATATTTTGATGATAATTTAAATATTAGAGGAGCAAAAATATTCAACTATTTATTAGAAAAAATGAGAGTCTGTAAACAAAATAATCACGAAAGAAATTTTCATATATTTTACTAGTTATTCTCATCTTCAAAAAATAAAAAAATAGATGAAATATTAAAAAATATTAAAACAAAATGTAAATTTGATAAAGATTATAAAAAAGAGCATTTTAATTATTTATCTGATAAAAGCGTATATAATGTATCTGGTATTAATGATGATGAAGAATTTTATGATCACTATTGTGTATTTATAAATATGGGATTATCAGAAGAAGAAATAATTTCTATTTATTCTATAATATTCGGTATTTTGTTTTTAGGATAGGCCGAATTTAATATAAAAAGTGAATAGAGTGATGCAGTAGAAATAAATGCATAGTGTGATAGTGATATGGAAATGTGTTCTAAGTTGTTACAAATTGATAAGTAGAGTTTAATAGAAACATTAACAGTAATATAGTAGAAAATAGGTATGGATAATTTTAAAAAGGGATTAAGAAAAGAAGAAGCTGTAGTATTTAGAGATTCATTAGCAAAATATTTATATAATTCTTTATTCAACTATCTAATAACTATATTAAATAAAGATTTAGAAAAAGAAATAAATTCTACAGATAAAAATTATATAGGAATATTAGATATTTTTGGATTTGAAATTTTTGATTTAAATTCATTAGAACAATTATTAATAAATTATACAAATGAAAAATTATAGAAATTATTTAATAAAACTGTATTTGAAGAAGAAATAAATTTATATAAATAGGAAAATATAGATTGTATAGAAATTAGATATAATGATAATAAAGAAATATTAAATATATTAGAAAATCCATAGAATTCAATATTTTATTATGTTAATGAAGAAACTATATTACCAAAAGGTACAGATACTGTTTTATTATAGAAATTAAATAATCAATTAAAAAAATCAAATTCTTATAATATTGTTATAAAAGAATATAATAATTTTTAGATAGTTCATTATGCTGGAAAAGTTACTTATTGTATTTTAGGATTTATAGAAAAAAATAAAGATAGAATTGCTCCTAGTTTAATAAAATTATTATCAGAATCTAAATCTAATTTAATATAGAAATTAATAAATGAAGAAAAAATATTATTAGAATAGAATAAATTAAGTAGTAACAGAAATTTAATAAAAGGATTTAATAATAATGTAAATCAATTAATGGATGATTTATGAAAAACATAGCCTCATTATATTAAATGTATAAAAACAAATGAAGAGAAAAAACCAAATATTTTTGATAAAAGAAAAATTAATGAATAGTTAATATATTCAGGTGTAATGGAAGCAACATATATAAGATAGAAAGGATTTCCATTTAATCTTAAAATAGATATATTCTGTTCAAGATATAAAATATGTTTTGATGAAACTATTAATTAGACTAATAATAAATCATTAGTAGAAAAATTAATTAAACTTTTTAATCTATCAAATAATAATATAAAAATAGGATTAACAAAAGTATTTTATAAATCTAATGAATATAGAATAATGGAATTAAAATATTCTGTTATAATGGAAAAATAGTATATATTAGAAAAATTAGAATAGTTTTGTAAAGTTTTACCAACAACAGATGAAGAATTATTAGATATGACAAAATATTTAATAAGATCTGAAGAATTAAATATAGAATCAGATACTATAAATAAAGCATTTGAAATATATGAATCTGCGGTTGAAAAAAGAATGGATTCTGAAACAAAAGTTATGATAAAAGTATCATTAGAAACAAAAAATATAAAAACAATGGAAGATACTATTAAAATAATAGATGCTAAAAAATATAGAACAAAACAATGTAATAAATTAAGGAAATTATATTAGAAAATTAAACATTTACATAAAGAATTAGAATATGCTATAAAAAATAGATAGTATGAAGAATTATATAATGCTATAATTGAATGTCAAAAATATAATTATACGGAGAATGCTATATGAAAAGAGGGATATAACATATATATAACAATGGATTAGATTAAGAAAAACAGTGAAAAAATATTTTCTAAATATTATACAACTGATTTAAATGCAAGAATATGTGATTTATTAGAACAATCTAAAAAAATATAGTTTATTTGTATAGAAACAAAAAAATTAGAAAAATTATCTGAAAGAATAAAACAAATAGAATATACTGGTGCATTAGGATTATAGCATTTATATGAAGGTGTAATGGAAGTGGTTATTAATGCTTCATAGGAAATAAGTTATTAGAGTAAATTGATAGATGATATAAACGTAATAATGAATTAGCCAAAAGATATATTACATATAGAATAGAATAAAAAAGCAAAAGCTGTAAAAGATAAAAAAAGAGAATTTTGATTAACTGTATTAATTAAAAATAATGAAATTTAGAATAAACTTAGTTAGTTAGAAGTATCAAATTTTAAATAGTTATATGGACCTATTAAATGAAGTAAATATAAACTTTTTTGAAGATCAACATACCAATAGATGTATTTAAAATGATAGAAATCTACAATACATAGATCATTAACATTATTAACAGAGGATAAATTAAAAAAGAATCTTTTTAAATTAGCTATTATTTGTAATAAAATGCTTAGAATATGAACAGGAGATAAAGAAGTAAAAAAAGTAAGGGAGATAGATGCTATGAATTTTATTTTAGTTACTGCAATAAATAATATAGAATTACGTGATGAAATATATATACAATTTTTAAAACACATGACTGAAAATCCAAATAATAATTCATTTAATAAAACAAAAGAAGGATTAAAAATTTGTATTAGTACATTTCCACCTAGTGTAGAATTTTAGTCATATTTAGAAGCATATATTAGAAATATGTTTAAAAACAAAGAATTAACAACTTATCTTTATTTATTACATTATACTAGTCAATATAAAGAAATAGTAGAAGATACGCATAGAGAATAGCAAACATATAAAATACCAAAAGAATCTGATTTTAATAAAATAATAAAATAGGAATATGAATCTGATGTATGTGAACCTAGTCCTAATATGTTTAATTGTAATGAGAATTTATTATCAACTTCTATAAATTTAATCTATTAGTAGATAGAAGAAGAACATTATAATATATCTTAGTCAGATGCAACAATACCTTTAAATTATATAAAACAAAAAATGCCAATAAATCCAAATCTAAATACAGGAGAAGCAGCTACAAACATACAGTTACCAAAAATAGAAGATATATCTGGATCAGAAGAAGAAAAATAATTATTTTTTAATTATAAAAAATAAAAAATTATATTTTATATTTTATTTTCGCTTTGTAATTTCTTATTATGTTTTATTAATTTTTCACCCAATATTTTTATTGGATCCTATGGTTTTTCTAAAAATATTTTAGTTAATTTTTCAATTAATATTTGACTTATAGTTGTTTCAAAATATGATCTTATTGTCTAATTATTCATTGTATCTTCTGTAGAATCAGTATATTTTCAATTTTTTATTTTTTCTTCTATATCCTATGGAGTTGTTTCTTTTATAATATCAATATAATGTATTTCTATAAGTTTATACCCTAACCATTCTACAGGATTCATTGGCCTAACATTTTCCATTATATTTAAAATTTTTTCTAACTTACCATCGATTTTATTTTCATAAAAATATGTTTTTATTTGTTGTTCTGTTGTCTATTCTTCTTCCATTTATATTAATATTAGTGTTTATTTTATTAATTAATAAATAAATTTAATGGCGAATAATATAGTTTTAAATATTAATTTTAAAAAATATATAGAGAATAGATCATTTTCTAATATTTTAAATTATTATATGTTATATAGTAAAAAATATTTATACTTAGATAATTAGATAAATGGTTTAAAATTTTTATTAAATGATATTTTAAATAAAAATATATATAATTTAGAATTAATTTTAAGATTATTATATGATTATTATATTTTATTAGGAAATTATGATAGTAGAATATTAGAAGAATTACAATATAATATAATAATTTATGTATTAATAAAAGAATCGAATATATTATTAAATGATAAAAACAATTATATAAAAATATAAATAAAAATACAATGTTAAATATATATAAAAAAATATAAAAATATATATAAAAATCATGATATTTTATTTATGGCAAAATTCAATATTTATAATTTTATTAAAAATATTGAATTTTATAAAAGAAAAATAAATTTAATATGAATGAAAAATATGTTTTAGAAATTTTATAAAATAAAATATGAATTTAATATTAATTAAATAAAAATTATATTATAAACACAAATAAAAAAAAAAAATTTTTTTATATATGGATAATAATTTAAGTAAAACTAGAGAATCACATGTAACAAAAAAACATTCTGAATTTGAATTAACATATGATATGATGCTTGGAATAAGAACAGTTGTGTCTATGTCAAATGGTTAGTTTTTTGATGAAAATTATAATAAAAAAACTAATAAAATTGAATTATATTTTCCACCTGAAGGTTCACAAACAACACCTGCTCATTATATGAGATATTTTCAATTTAGAGATTATTATACTCTTTAGTTTAAAGAAATAAGACATTTATATAATATAGATCCATCTGATTATTTAATGAATTTATGTGGTGATTTTGGATATATTAAATTTATTACAAATTCTAAAAGTGGGTAGTTCTTTTTTTATTCGTTTGATAAAAAATATATAATTAAAACTATATCTAGAAAAGAAGCGTATAAATTGAGAGAAATATTACCTAGTTATATTGAATATTTAAAGAATACTCCTGATAGTTTTTTATTAAAATTTTTAGGTTTACATTCTGTTTCTATTTAGAATTATTCTAGTTGTTATTTTACAATAATGTCAAATGTTTTTTATACTAATTAGATTATACATTGTGTATATGATTTTAAAGGATCTATAATAGGTAGAGAAACAGAGGAAGAAGAAAAAAAATAGACATGCCCTATATTTAAAGATATAGATGCAAAAAAAGAAAATTTTTTATTAGAATTTATAAATGATAAGGAAATATTTAATAAAAAATTTATTGAATAGTTAGATAATGATACAAAATTTTTACAAAAATGTAATTTAATGGATTATTCTTTAGTTATAGGAATAAATTTTGAATCTAAAAATAATGATATTGATAACAATGAATATTAGCAAGAAAATTATGGATTAAGTAAAAAAAATAAAATAACAAAAAAATTTGGAGATGTAAAAATATTTATGAAAGAATTAGATATAAATAATACTTTTAATTTTAAACCTATAATTAATTCTATATTTAATTTAAAAGGAAATGGAATAGAAGTTAATTTTTATAGGAATGATAAATTAGAAGAATGTAATTTTTATATCGGAATTATAGATATTCTATCTGAATATACATTAAGTAAAAAAATAGAAACATTTTTTAAAACTTTTAAATATAAAAAAAGTTTAATAAGTTCTATTTGTCCAAAAAAATACAAAATTAGATTATTAGAATTTATGAAAAAATTTTTAAAAGAATAAAACATTACTTGTATATTTTATTATTTTTATCATAATAAAAATAAATGAAAAAACATATAAAAAAGAAAGAAAGAAAATATATAAGAATTAATAAAGAAAAAAATAAAACAAAAGAAAAAAGAAAAATAAGATAGAATAAAAAATTAAAAATAATGAATAAAAAGAAGGGTATTGTCACATAGAAAAAAAGAAAAATTTTAGGTTATCCTAAAAGTTGAAATATAAATAAAGAAATATAGGATGAAATTGATAAAAAAATAATACTTTTAAAGAAAAACAATAAGCTTAAATAAATTATTATTTTTGATTTTATTAATATTTTTATCATGATAAGAAAATATAAAATATAGTCTTTATATGATGTTCCACAAGATCTATTTGTAAAAGAATATGGAAAATATTTGAAACTTTCAAATAAAATTACACCAATAGCTAATATGGATATAATAAAAACAGGATGTTTTAAAGAAGATTCACCTACTGATGAAGATTGGTATTATATTAGAGCAGCATCTATAATTAGACAATGTTATTTAAAAAAAATTATTAGTATATAGAAATTAGCAAAATATTATGGTGGTAAAAACAAAAAAACGATAGGTAGTGAACATAAGAAAAATGCAGCTAGAGGACATATAAGAAAAATATTATAGAATTTAGAAAAAATAGGATTTTTAGCAAGAAAACAAGAAAACAATAGTAGAAAAATAACAAAATTAGGTAAAGAAAATATAGATAATTTTTGCAAGTAGTTAACTTTCGATATTAAAGATTGAGTAAATATACCTATAATACCTAATTAATTATATTATATTATTTTTTAATTGATGCTATAATATAATTTTTTCTATTGAATCTAAATCACTACATATGATTATAGAAGCTAGTGGTAAAATTTCTATTTCATCTATTTTCTATTTTAAATTATAAAATGTATCAAATATAATTTTCTAATTTTTACATGTATATTGACTTATTATCAATATATTTAAATTTGGATGGATTATATTTCTTTTATATTTTTCTTCTAACTTTGTTAATATATTTAATGATTCTTTTACAGAAAGAAACATATTTGATTTAACTTCTAAATCTAATAATAATAATGTATGTAAATTATTCTTTATATTATTTTCTATTTTATTATATATTGATTCTAATAAATTATTTTTTATTTTAAATAATACTAAAGAAGTATATTGACCTATTTTATTTGTTAATAATCCTAACTATCCTAATGTGGATAAAATTGATGAATTATTTATTATTTCAAAATTTATATTTTTTAATAATAATTCATTTATTATTGAAATATGTGTAGTAGATACAAATGCATCTCCTATAATTAAAAGACCTATATTAATATTATCATTTATAATAATATTTTCAAATGATTCTAAAGTATTTCTATCAGTTATAATAATTTTTTTATTTATTTTTTCTTCTAATTCATTAATATTAAAATAAATAATACATGTATAATAATCTATATATAATTTATCGCAATTATTTTTCATAATATTAATACTTTTTTCAGATATATGATTTATATCTCCCATGCCAAGTGATATTAAATAGAATTTCATTTGTGTTTAAAAAATTAAAAATGGAACAAGAAAAATTAAAACCATTAGAATTATTATAGAAATGAATAAATAAAAAAATATAGATTAATATATAGGATGAAGAAGTTATAATAGGAATATTAAATAATACAGATGTTTATTTTAATTTATATATGACAAATATTAATTATAAAAATAATTTATATCAAAACTGTATTGTAAATACAATACATATTAAATATATTAAATTATTAGAATAATAAATAAATATTATATTATATTATATTAATTATTAAATATATAAGATAATAAATTTTTAAATTTTTTAGGTATTTTATCATTAGATGTATTTATTTCTTTTAATAATTCATATAAATTTTTATTTGGAAAAGAATTTTTAAAAATCTATAATTTTTTCTTCAGAAATATTAATATGTTTATTTAAAGAATTTTTAATTATTTCATTGTTTATTTTTGGTTTATTTTTAATTATTTGTTTATTAATAAGTAAATCTATATATGTATTTATAATTTCATCATTATCAAATATTATAATAGAAATTAATTCTATATTTTTAAATTTATATATTCTTTTTATTAAACTTGTTGTATTATATAGAAATATAATGATTTTTTTATTTTCTATTATAGTATTATTTATTTCTATTTCTATTTCTTCAATAAATAAGTTTTTATATATTTTTATTATATAAAAATAAAAAAATTTATTAATCTAAATATAAATATTATTTGATGTATTATTTTCTATTTTTTTCTTAAATAAATACTAATTTTTAATATTATTTATATAATTTAATTTTCATTTATCATATTCTTCTAACATAATTTTATGTGTAAATAAAAAATATCTATATATAAAATAAAAACACAGAAAATAAAAACAATAAAAGGATGTTATCAAAATTAACAAATAAGTTAATAAAAACTTCTGTAAATACAAAACTTGGTAGAAAAATGATATTAAATTTTATTGGTACTGAAGGTACTAAAGCTATATAGTTAATAAAAGAAATTATTACAAAAGAATATAATAAAGAAAAGGCAAAAGATATTAAAAGAAAAATATTAAAAATAGGATTAGATTTAAAAATAGGAATAGATGAGAAAAAAATAAAATTAGATGAATAGAAAGATAATATATATCAAATAAAAAGGAATTTTTTAATTTTTTCATATCTATTTATTTTACTAGATTAGATAAAAAAGAATTATATTACAAAAGATATAATAGAAAGAAGAGATGAAATTATACAATATTTATTAGATCAAATTCAATCAATTAAAAATTGTATTTTAAAAATATTAGAATAGTTAAATAAAAAATCAACAATAGAAAGAATTGATTTTATTAATTCATTTTTTAATAATAAAGATTTTATTATTAATATATTTTTTAATAATAAATATGAAGTGGAATTTTTAGAAATATTAAATATTATAAAATATGAATAGACAGATTTTATATTACCTAAATGTAATGAAAAAATTGGAGGAAATTTTTGTAAAAATATTATTTAGATATTTTGGATCGAAGATTTTAATAAGTATATAACAGAATAGGGTTAGATTATAAAGGAACTTGGTTTAAGTAAAAAATGTAAAGAACATATGAATGAATATATAGAAAAAATAAAAAATAGTAATAATTTTTTTGAAATAATGAATTCAACTACATTTTTATTTATTAAACAATATTTTATAAATTATATAAAAGAAAATAATGATGAAGAATTATAGATATCATGATCAGTATATAAAAATATATTAAAATATAATGAATTGAACAATAAAGAATCTAGAATAGAATTAGCAGAAGATATTTTAGATGAAATAGAAAAAATAGAAAAATTTAATAAATATTTAGAAAAAATAAATAAATCTATAAATTCAAAACATGCTTCATTATCATTGTTTAGTAATATAAAATAGGAGTTAGATAATTAGTTCGATCAAAAATATTCTGAATTTTTAAAATCAAATATTTACTAGTCATTAATAAATAAACTAAATAAACTAAACTAAATTTTATATTTATAAATTTTTAAAAATAAATAAAAACTTATTAATTATTTAATCTTTATTAATTGTAATTTTTCTATATTTTTTCGTATTTTTATTATTAGTAGTGATAGTATTAGATTTGGAACAATTATTATTAAGTGGACAACTTGTACAATTTGAAATATTTAATCCTATAAAATCCTCTATATCGTTAGTACAATTATTTGAATTAACTTTAATACTACATCTTTTTTTATTCTATTTATTAGTAGTACTATCAGATTTAGTAATATAAGAAGATGAAAAATTATTACTAGAATTTTGTAAATCATCTTCAGGATTTAATACAACATTATCTCCATCATTTTCAGCCTAAGAAGATGAACAACCATTATTTGGACAATTTGCACAACCTCCATAATTATTTATTAATGGACAAGTATGAACACTTCTACCACAACTGCCTTTTTTAATATTTTTATATAAATATAAACATACTAATCCAATAACAAGTACTAAAAATATTAAAAAGAATATTATAAAAAGTTTTATATTAATTTTTTTGTTTTTATTTAACATTATGATATTTTTATAAAAATTAAAATTAAATTTTTTTAATATGAAAATTCTATATAAATTTATTATTATGAAGATTATTTATTATAACAGGATCTGTATTAGTTGAATCAAGATATTCATATTTATTAGTACCAAAATCTGATGTTATAAAACTACCTAATGAATCTGTATATGAAATATTTTCTGATTCATATGAAGATAAACAAGATTCACCTTCTAATTCTTCTCATTCATCATTTGAATCTACTTGATAATTAATATTTATATCTTCTATAATAAGAAATGGATTACAAAATAATTCTTTTTTAATAAAATTATATTTACCATAAAACGGTGGGTGTTTATCTGTAGAAAACTATATTAATTTTATACCTGTATGTATTTTATTTATATTGTAATTTATATTTTTATATTGATAATGTAATCAATTACTATTATTATTTATATTTATTTTTCTAAATTTAAAATATGATATTTTAGTTATTTTATTTTCAATTTCAGAAATTTTTTTAGTTATTTTATTTAATTCATTTTTATTTTTAGATATTAATTGTTTTTTATATAAATTTAAAATTTTAAAATTATTTTTTCTATTAAGCATAAATGTATTTACTTTATTTATAATATCTATATCTTCTATATAATTTATATTAAAATCCAGCATTTTCCATCTAAGAAAATATTTTTCATCTTCTGTTTCTAAATATAAAAGATTTGATTTTTTTATTTTATTACCGTAATTTATTCTTTCACATTGATTAAGAATATAAGTTTTTATAATATTTATATCTAATTTTGGTTTAATTTTTTTAATTTCTTCTGATAAATTATTAAAATTTTTTATATTATTTCATGTAATATAAAATAAAAATAGAGGAGTAATGGTTTCTTTTTTAAATTCTTCTTTATATTGTTTGGTATTTAATAATATCTATCTTAATATTAATTCATTTTCTTTTTCTTTTTTAATTATATTATTTATTTTTATATTCATTTCATCATTTAACATTATAAATTTTGTGCTTTTATATGATAATAAAAAAAATATTTATACTATTAACTATATATAATCTTTTATATTATGTAATATTACCTTTTATAATAAGTATAATATTTTAGAAAATATTTTAGAGAATAAGAGATGTAGATTATTTTGAAAATAAAAATATATATATAATTGAGAAAGAAATACCTTTATGAATACAAATAGATAAAAAATATAAATATACTATTATATTTTTTTATGGAATAAATGGTAGTATCAAAAAAACTAATTATTATATGTAGAAATTAGTAAAAGAAATGAATATGAATTTAATTATACCAGAATATCCTGGTTATGGATTATATAAAAATAAAAATTTTAGTCAAAGTAATATTATAAAAACCGTAGATAAAGTATTTAAATATGTTAAAAATAATTTAAAAATAAATGAAAATAGTGTTATTATAATGGGATTTTCATTAGGATCTGTTTTTGCTTCATATTTAAATAGATATAAATTTTTTATTTTAGTATTAATAGGACCTATTTATAATATAGAAAATATAATATAGAAAAGAATAAATTTTAAATATTTTTATTTAAAATATTGGTTTAATACAAATTTATTATTATAGAAAGGAAATAATAAATTATTAATTATACATGGTTATAATGATATAGTAGTGAATTATGTTAACGGTATTGGATTATATAGAAAATATTTAGGTTATAAAAAATTAGATATAAAATATAAATTGAATCATATAATGAATATAAAAATAATATCGGAATCAATTAATAATTTTATAAAAGAATTACCTTAATTAAATTAAATTTATATTTATTAATATTAACTATATAGATATATTATCTATTTCTACAAATTCCATCTTTATTTTTTTATTCATCTTTTTTTAATTTATTCTAAAATATTTACACTATTGAATAAATTTTTATTGTTAAGATATCAAATATATATAACAATACTTATCTATATTAATTGATATATTCTATAATACTAATATATCTTAAATATAACTTTATAATTGAAAATACAAATATTATTGTTAATTAATAGAATAATAAATATAGATATAAATTTATTGTTACTATATATCTATAATTATTTTATATTAGATTTTATACTATTATACTATATAATCTAAAAATAGTTGAAAAGTAGAAATTTAAATTTAAGAAAAAAATTAAAAAATCTCTAAAAATATATTATTAATTAATCTTCTTTATTGTTATATTCTTTTTCTCTTTTTGTTACATTATAAAATATCTAATTTAACATAGTACTCTAAATTGTATAATTAACTATTTTATTGTTCTAATATATATCATTTAAAAATAAAAATAAATCATATAATTTTACTTTCATTTTATTAAAAATAATAATCATTTCTAATTTTGTATTTAATATAATTTCATAATCTTCAAATAACTTATTATATTTATTTCGAATTAATTTTTGTATTTTCTTATTATTTTTATTACTATTAAATTTTATCTTTAACTATAATTTCTATCTTAATTTTATTTTTAGTTTATCTAAACTCATATTAACTAAAGTATATCCATTATCTATAATAACCAAATTATCTACTAAATCATCTATTTCATTTGGTATATGAGTTGATAATAATATTTCTTTTCCTTTTCCTTTATATAATTTTAATAAATTTCATATTGTACTTCTTCCCTATGGATCTATGTTTGATGTTGGTTCATCTAATATACCTAAATCTTTATTAAATAAAAGAAATAAAGCTATATTTGTTTTACGCTTATTACCTCCTGAATATGTCTTTACTTTGTTATCTTTATATTTTTCTAAATCTAATATATTTATTAATAATCTTGTTAATTCTTTCTATTGTTTAAAATCATATCCTAACAATTCAGATACAAACATAAATATTTCTTTACATGTTAAATTTAATAAACACTAATCTGTCTATAATAAATAAAACAAATAATTATATATTTCTAAACTATTTGTATAATCTATATTATTATAACTATAACTACCAGATGTTGCATTTAATTTCGATGCTATTATATTCATTAATGTTGACTTACCTGCACCATTATTACCTAATAAAACTGTACATTTATTTTTTTCAATACCGATATTATTATTAATTAATATTGGCTTACATGTTCCAAATATATTTACATATCCTTTATTAATATCGTTATTCTATAAATTATATTCTATTTCATCGTTTTTATTTCTATAATATTCTTTTCTAATTTTCTAAATTATATTATCATTTTTCATTTTTTCATTTTTTTCTTTAATAATATTCTATAATCTATTTTTATATATATATGATAATATGTAATCATAAAGATCATTAAAAAATATTTTATAATAAAAGAATAATATTTGTATTATTAAAAATGAAATGTTAAAAAAATAAAAAACTCATCCATTTATATTCATTTTTTCATCCTAAATCTATAACTATCCAATAAAATTTAATATGGGTATTTTATAAAATTGTACTAATACATTATTTAACAATGTCAAAAATTTATTATAATTTTTTAAAATTCATTCATAATAAAATAAAATATAATATAATTTATATAAAAATGAAAAAATAAAATATATAACAATACTACTATAAAAAATTAATATTTTATTATATAAATTTTTAAATAATATTCCTAATAAAGGTACTCATATTACATAAGAAATTAAATTTATTAATATTTCTGGTATTTTTTTTATTTGAAATTCAAAAATTGTTCCTAATGATAGCCTTTCGTATTTTTTAGAAACTAACTACTAATTATTAGGTCATATTATATAATTAAAAATTAAAACAGTATTTTTTAAATTAGGAATATATTTATATTGTATTCTAAATATATTCATTATTACTATAAATACCAAAAGTGATATAAAAAATTCTCATATTATATTATAAATTCAAAATAATACTATATTACCATAATTCATTAACGCTATATCTATTAATCTATCTTTAAGTATATTTGTATAAATCTATGACTATAATGAAATTATTATACTACATAAAAGAATTAAATTTATATTAATAGATATATAAAATAATTCTGAAAATAATTTTTGTTTATATTTTAATTTTTTATGAATTTTTAATTTAGGTATTTTATATTTTATATTCTATCTAGGTTTATAATTATCTAAAAATTCTTTATAAATATTAAAAATATGTACAAATGAATAAGGTAAATAAAAAGGTACTTTAATATTTAATTTTCACATATCCTAATCTAAATTAATATCTTTATATTTTATAAAATCTAATATAAATAAATCACCAGTTAAATCTTTATTGTCTAAATTTTTATTATATATTTTACATATATTTTCATTTAATAATAATTTTTTAAAATCTTCTACAATATTTTCTATTTCAACTCCAACTTCTTTGATTGTAATTAAACAATAAAAATTATTTTTCTCTTTAAAAATATTTTCAGGGTTATATATATCAATATATCTATTATTTAATAATGATATTAATTCATTATAGGTTTTTATTTCATTATAGGTTTTTATTTCATTATTTTTATTATTAATAATATTTATTATTTGACCTAATTCTAATTTACCAGGATATGTAAGATATGAAATTAATATATAACATCCAATTACTAATATTATAATCAAATAATATAATCAATTCTATAACCTAATTTTTAAAACATATAACCATAAAGGTATAGGCTCTTTTTTAGTATTTTCTAACATATCCATTAATAATTTTTTAGATTCTTCTTTTTCCTAATGTTTTTCTATATTAAATTCTAAATGCGATAATATACTATCAAATCCTAATATTTTCATATCTCAATCTATTATATTATTTTTATATTTTTCATTTAAAAGTTTAAATAAATCTTTTATTGTTTCTTGTATATTTAAAGGTATTTCAAATTTTAAAACAAATGTTTTTTTATTATCTATATTTTCTTCATATTTATCAAATTTCATAAAATCTTTGAAACTATTACCTATATCATTATTTATTTTATTACGTGCTTCTTCTGTGTTAATATATAATAAAATATCATAACCAAAATTATATTCAGCCTTAACATCATGTATCTTTCCATAATTTATTAATTTTCCATTTGACATCAATGCGATACTATCATTGTATTCTTCTATCTCAGACATTATATGAGTAGTTATTATAGTTACCTTATCTATACTTTTTTCTTTAATAATATTTATTATTTTTCTTTTAGTTTCTAAATCTAATGGTGCAGTTACTTCATCTAATATAACAACTGATGGATCACATGCATATGCTAACATAAATGCCATCTTCTTTAACTATCCTTCTGATACTTTATTTAAAGGTGAATTCAATTTATCTCCCATATCTAATCTATACGCTAATTCTATAATATTTTTTAAAGCTAAAGAATATGAATAATCTTTAAAAGATGCTAATAATTTTACATGATCTAAAAATGATCATCCAGGTATATATTTTGAAAACTATGGAGCATATCCAACTACTGATAACATATGATCTTTATGATATAATATATTTTTCCCTTTAATATAAATATCTCCGCTACTCTATCATTGTGATCCATTTATTAATTCCATTAAAGTAGTTTTTCCAGCTCCATTAAATCCTGATAATATACATATAGTATTATTTTCTATATTAAGTGATACATTATCTAATGCTACAATTTTATTATATCAACCTGTATAATATATTTTACTTATTTTATTAATTTTAAATAATGATTCTTCATTAATTAATTTTTCCTATATTTCTGTATTTTTTTCTAAAAATAATTTTTTATATTTTCTTTTTAATATAAAATAAATATATTCAAAATATAATTTCGTACCTTCATAATCATCTAATAATAATATAGATAATGAAAATATTATTACTGATACTATATATTTAATTATATAATCAAATATACTTAAAGAAAATCCATCTATAGATAAAAATATTCATTTTAAACTAACATATAACTTTTTATTATTTATTTTTGATAAATGATTTATTTCATATATTATTTTAAAACATAATAAAAAATATAATATATAGATGATTCGGGAATTATTCAATCTAATATTAATGATAAACATTTAATCTATTTAAAATAATTTATAATTGGTAAAAAATATAATAACTAAATAAAAAACATTGTATATGATTTTTTACATAAAAAATATAATATAATATAATAATTCTATATAATATAATAAATAAATAAAATAATAAATAAGAAAAAAGAGTAAGATATTTGTATATCTGATTTAATTGATATATTTATTAATATTATTAATATTATTAATATTATCAATGAATATAAAAATAATAAAAATAATAATGAATATATACCATATATTAAAGGTACTCCTATTGATACTAAATAATCTAAAATCTTGTATTTTTTTAAATTATTTATAAAATATGATCAATAAATTATATTTACATATTTATAAATACTATATATAGAATAAAGTGATAAAAAAAATATTAAAGAGTATTGTGTATATCAAAATTGTCTTATATCATCTATATTTTTATTCTACTCTAAATCTTGAAATTGTAAAATTTTCATTGTCTATTTTCTATAATGTAAATATACATCTGCATTACTTTTAAATAATATAGAATTATTTTTTTCATTTTTTATTTTACTATAATATGAATTATTATATATATTTCAAATAGATAATGCATTATAAGATATTAATAAATTCTATTTTATATATAAAATTTTTTCTATCTATATCTATAAACTAACATGAATATTATTAGAAAACAATTCTCATAAATCATGCTATTCTAATGCAATATTTAATTTTTTTAATGGAATATCATGATTATTAAACAACTATTCAATATATAAATTTATAATTTTTTCTTTTTTATTTTTATTTATTATAAATCAATTATCACGTTTTATTTGATTATTTATTTCTTTTAAATTAGACTAGTCTAATTCATTATCTTTATAATAATTATAGTCTATACTATTTTTATAATATAAAAATAAAAAATACATTATTATCAGGTAAATTGTCATTCTTTATAGTTTGACTAATTAATTTTACTTCTGTTTTATATATATTCTCTTTCTATAATTTCATACCATTGATTGGAAAACTAAATAAACTATCTATATTTAATATTGAGAAGTATCTAAATAAATATAAATAATAGGATAAAAAGCATATAAAAATCAATGCTATTATATATGATTTTATTATTATATTATATATTAAAAGTTTTAAATATACAAGTAGCTATATTAATTTCATTATTATTTATGATAAAAATATAAAGTATTTTATTATAAAAATTTTATCTTATGTATTAACATTGTTTTAAAAAAATTGGAATGATTATAGATAAATATAAAAAATATAATTATATATTTATTTTATTCTTAACTATTAGCTATTAATTTATATTTGTTATTATTTTAATTTAATTAATTATAAACTATAATAACAATACTTATAAGTATTTTTATTTTAATATTTTATTTTTAATTAATATAGAATTTTATAGTTATTTTCTACTTATATTATTAGGGTTATAATAATTAATAAATAAATCTTAAATTATAATTTTATATCTTTTTAAATAGTATTTTCTTTTTAATTAAATATTAGTATATTAAATTTGTTATATCCATTATATCTTATTATAAAATTTTATGATTAAATATTTATTAATTTTAAATATTTTATTTTTTAAAAACAAATTCTAATTTTTCTTCTTTACTATTTTCTATAATATATTAGGTCAAAATTATTACATATATCTTTTAATAATTAAGAAAGTTAATTTTTTTATTTATAAAAATTCTTAATATTATTAATATTGCGAAATTTAGAATTAAATTAAAGAAATATTTTTTATAAATGAAATCTATTAAAAATTAATATCATATTTATGCTTTAATTCTTTTAATATTAATTTTTGTCTAGTTTTTGATTCTGTGCAAAAATATAATTTTTTATACATAAATTTATATTTATGAAAACACTATATGTAGTTTACATAAATTTAAATGTATAAAAAAGATAAGAATCAAAAAATCTACAACAGTTTAACAAATAAAGAATTATAGTGACTAACAAAATTCATGACATTGAATCATAGTACTGAACGTGATAAAGAAAGATTAGAGAAACGTAGAGTAGCTATTCTTGATAGAGTAATATATTGTTGATATAATGATAATCAATCATATGGAATTAATATATATACAATATTAAAAGAAAAGGTATGGGTGTTACTATATATACTTTAAATCATATACCTACTAAATATATTTTAGAAATGGAGTTTTGATCAACGATATCTATATTGATATGACTGTAATAAAAGAATATTTAATACTTCTATAAAAATTGTTAATATAGTTAATATTATATTTGGATGAAAGTCTAAAAGTATTTTTATACAATAAAAGAAATATAAAATAATAGATAATGAAAATTCATCAATAACTATCTATTATATTAATAGAGAAAAAATAAATTATCTTGAATTCAATTTTTCTGTATATAAAGATGAATTATCTATATATTGAAAAGTAGGTCTTAAGTTTATATGAGAAGAATATTTATTAAAAATATTAAACCAGAAACTATATCTGAACATTATAT